>NW_009704903.1:0-19349 GCF_000703405.1 Apaloderma vittatum
ACAGCCTTCTGGTGTGTCAGCCACTCCTCTCGGCTTTGTCTCATCAGCAAAGTTGCTGACAGTGATCTCTAATCTCTCGTCCAGGTCATTGATGAATATATAGAATAGTTCTGGTCCCAGTACTGACTCCTGAGGGACCCCACTAGACACAGGCCTCCAGCTAGACTCTGCCCTGTTGACGACAGCTCTTTGACTTCTTCCCTTCCACCAGTTAGTGACTCACCTCACTACTTGGTCATCCAAAACACACTTCCTCAGTTTGCTTATGAGGATGCTGTGGCAGACAGTGTCAAATGCTTTACTGAAATCCACATAAACCACGTCCACTGCACTGGCATCAACTATCCACCTGGTTATGTCCTCATAAAAGGCTATATCATATGACTTCCCTTTGGGTACATTACTTCCCCTTGGTAAAACTATGCTGATTGCCCTATAGGTTTCATTCCCTGACCATATAGAACCTTACACATTGACCTCTCAGTTCCAATGAGGATCAGCTGATGCTACTGTTGTTTTTAACTGTAATAGCAAATTTATAATAAAGAATCCCTTTCCAGGATTAGAAGTATGATCCTGTGTTCAGTGCCAGTGCCCTTCATATCAGTCAAAGTTTTATACATGTACCAAGTGTGTCAGTGTTCCTCGTATTTGTGGGAGCTGTTCTCATGTATTGCTGGAGCTAGAAATCTTCGACGCATGCAACATGTGCCTGCACACACATACTCACTCACTCACACACCCACATAAGATAGAGTCTTCTGCCACTTTCTATCTGGCAACATATTAATCTTGTGTTTCACATTTTCTAAAAGCTTTGCCATTATAACATAATTACTGCTGAAATTGACCTTTAAAATATATTCTAAATTTCAAATGTCTTTAAACCCCTCAGTGAGCACCATTTTTCAATTTCACATATTGTTTTCTTTTTTAGGAGAGGTGGGACAAAAGATGGGAAAGAGCATTAGCAAATGAATGTCAGCATGTAACATATGCATGCAGTGATAAAACAAAATCTTGCAAAAATTTACCTGGGCATTTTTAATATCCAATCTTTCAAGCAGTTACGGTTTCCCTTAAGGTAAATGAAAATGTAATAAGACTAACTAAAACGTTACATTTGTGTCTTACCCTTCCCTAAAGTAATTCAGCCAATCAGTTTAGCTTCACTAATATTCAGATGTATATCTGATACTGGTAATATAAAAGTTCAAGTACTCCTCAGCCTCTAAATACATTTAAACTACCTTTATTAGAACATGCACTTTCCTAAATTTGTATAAGTACCTAAAATTGGTTGTGTTTCTAACTATCCTTAAAGAAAAACATAACCTTGCCTGCAAATGAGATGCTGAACTGTGCGTGGGGGCAGATTTCTGTAACAGAGCATCTAAGACTGAAAATGTGCATATTACAACGTACAGGTGAACTTGTGCATGTTCCCATTACTGTGCAAATAAGAAAGTATAAAAGTACTTGGTACAACATCCGTTCAGTAGCATTCACATCCAGCTGCATTCCTTCCACCACCTCCTTACCCCCAGGAAAAAGGGAGTAGAGTGAAGGAGATGGGGAGGAAATTCACATCTCCTGCAGGAGAGCACTCTGCTGCCATGATGTGTCCCTGCCCTGGCTTGAGACACTGAGGTGAATATGTGCTGAGAAAGGTGCTGTCCTTTTGGCCGGTGAAAAGCTGCCACAGGTTTATTCTCATGGTTTCCAGTTGTGGGGTATTCTACGCAAAAGACAGTTGGAAAAGATGATTCCTACACTTCTCACTCTGTCTTCTCCCATGCAGGCAATATACAGTCTGCACAAAGGGACCCGCAAAAGCACATATGACTCTACTCACCCTTGAAAGTATATACTCAAAGGATGCTCTCCAGTCTCACATTAATAAAGACCTAGGCTGGGGTGGGATGGAGAGGGATAGGTAGAAAAAATTCACAGGCCCCCAGTCTCTGAAGCACATGCTGTTGCTCTGAGCACCTACTGAGTAGCTAATGCTGAGTGTCTGGCTTTATGCTCAACCTCTCAGGATCCTTGCAGGGCCTCAGCTCCTTCCATTTTGCAGAACTGCCTTCATCCTCAAGCAAAACACTGGGTCTGAACAACACCTGGCAGGTGAGTTAGGTATTGCATGCATCTTTTGCAATCCTTCCCTCATGTTTTGCCCAGACCCTTTCCTAACTCACCAAGAGGATGCTGACACTTTAAAGGGATGAAACTTCGGAGAACCAGTTCCAACCCTGTCATGTATGTGGGCAATGACAGGTAGGCAACCACACCACCAAAGCATGAGTTGGGCAGCTCCTCCATGGAGGTAAAATCGGGCAGTGTCCCTGAAACAGTGTGTTTTGTCCCATTTACCCCTGCCGACGATCCAGTCCATTATTTCCAATTAGGTTTGATGGAGGATTAATCCAATTGCGAGTGTCAGTTTTCTGGCCCCTGACAGCTGCTTACGGCCCGGCATGTGTGCAGTGACCTGCTGGCCCACCTTACCTTTCACTTTACGAAAAAATGCCAGAGTCAAGCCTGCTAGAAATGAAGACAAATGAAAATTGTCGGAAATCTCAGAAGTGACCATCCAACAGCTTCGATGAAAGGTAGAAGGTTTTTGTTTTCCATTGCACACATCTGGTTTAGGTTAGGGGTTTTGTTGTACATGTCATACACACATGCACACACCTTGCCATCATCCCACCCTCACTTCATCCCTTCTACTGGGCAGTGAAATAGTTTGCTCTGCCTACTTTGCAGAAAGGTTTACATATTGTTCTGTTGATACGTTTAGGTATGCCTAATAGATGTAAGGAGGAAATATCTGTCTGCATCACTTCTAAAGTTTATGCATTATCTAACTAGCTTATACTGCTTTAAAGGTTTTAAGCCCTCCGTAAGAAGCCCTTTTGCCTGCAAATCTTTTATGTTACACCTAGGTGTCCTTATTATAAGGGTTCTACTATTTGACAAGCAACGCCTGTCTCTACAGTCAAGTGATGAACACAGCATGACAGGAAATGTGTGCCTCTGTCCGAGGCACTGAATCACAATAAAATGGTAAATTACTGTCTGTCATAGCTAGAAACTGCAGTGACTAATATCCAATTCCCTATTCTACATAAGATGAGATGTGGGGCGGTGGATGGGACGATGCACTTGTTTGGTTGTAGTGGGAAAAGCTAGTGTTACATTCCTTTTTATTCAATCCTTGCAACTGAAAATGTACCTGAACACCGAGAAAGAAAGAAAAAGAGGGATTTTAGCCAGATGAAAATGGTGAATTACTAGAAAATGGCATTATCACTAGAATATTTTTGGACGTCTCAGAATTTGTTACTGTTCAGGGATCATCTGGATAGAGATATTTGCAAATGGGATTCACTCTTCTCACTCTCTGGCAGAAATAAGGAATTCAGTTTTGATTAAAATGCAATAATAATTGTGAGCTGGACTGTGTGTCACTGCTGCTCAGAAAGGGCCCCATTAGAGAAGCCTCTATTTTAAAACAAGCCATTCATCATTGGAGTATAATTTCCAGTAAATATATTGTTTGTTCAACTGTAATGCTAGAGATAATGTTTAAAATTCTCCCCTCATATCTCATTATGAAATAATTGATAGCAACATGGCTATTTCTTTTCATTTGTGAGATTTTTTTGTTGTTGTTTTTCTCTCCCTCTTCCTTTAAGGCAACCTCTTGAAACAATCAATATCAGCAGTTTCAAAAGTGTGATACAATAAATAAATCTCTCAGACAATGACAGAGAACATCCTTATTGTAATAAATTTACCATAAATAAAACTGTGTGTGATATTCCTAAGAGTCATTTTACATGAATGCCTCCAAATTTTGTGAAAGGAGAGAGAAGAAAAGGGGGAGTGTGGTGTGGGGCAGAGGACAAAGATGTGTATTCAACAAATTGCTTCATTCTCAAAATATATTGTATGGTACATACAGAGTATACTCCTTCCCTCTGGCAGAAATACACTGTATTGTTTCAAGCTGTTTAATTAGTATTGGCCTTGATTGTTATATATGACTGGACTATCAGCATTCTTTATTAATAAGATACATTGCTACAGCAGAGTTTGTCACTTATTCGTTGTCCAACAAAACATTTTCAGAGTCTTTCTGTTGAAATATTGTAACTGACCGAAATCAATATGGTGCAGCTGCTTTTGCCACTGAGGTCCAGCTTTGAAGTGATCTAGCAAGAACCTACCAAACAGGTTTAAATATCAACACAGATCTGAAAGTTGTTTATACCCTGCTTGGTACATTACAGAAAAAAATCTATTTTGAAGTCTATTCCTCTCATTTCATATGCCACAATCCAGCATTTCCTGTGAGCTTGAATTTTAGGAGACAATTTCTCCTCTCTCTCTCCTTTCCATCCCCACTGTCTTTCAGTTAAAAAAGAGCGCCACTGAGAATTTGGCACCCAGCATTCTCAAGCCTAAAGCTTTAATTTAAGCTTTAATCTAAGTACGTGCGTAAGTGATTTGCTGAAGAGAAATCAAGCATATTGTTAACCTTACAGAGATGTCTTCTTTGCCTTTGAACAGAGATGCTTCAGGTATCTGCACAAAAGACCAGGAGAAGGAAGAGTAGCTTTTTATGCAAGACTTGCAGTCTGTTAGAATTTGATATTGGTACTGAGAGACTGTGGTATAAAGGTAGTAATGCACTAGTAGACACAGAGAAAAACGGCTTCTCCAAAATTTTGGATTGCTTAGATCAAAATACTTCTTTGCTGGAAGTTTTATGCTTTCCTACTGACTTGTGCTGGTGTTATCCAAACTTCAGAACTATATTATTTAGGGAAAAAAGAAATAATACCTGGTAGGTGGTATATGCTTTGTTATTAATAGTAATACTTGGCACTCAGATGTCACTTTTCATCTCCAAAGCACTTTACATAATTAACTAATTCGACTTCACTATCACTGCATGAGATGGAGCTTTTCACTGAGGCAGCACGGGAGCTCATACATTCAGGTCTGACACTGCAGAGCAATCAGGCAACCCAGATGGGACTACTTTTGGGTAAAATACAGCTGACTTGTGCTAAGGACAGTGCTGCCTTAGGACATTACAAATAGATATGTGCTAAAAGAATATTTACTTTGAAAACATTGGCATGTAGTTCCCCAATGGTCACTCCAAAGCTTGGCATACCAATGCAGAGGGAGATGCTGCCTGTTCTAGGGCCTCTCCTCTTCAGGGCTGTCCCTGTGTCCTGGTGACTCCCTGGCTACTGGGTAGTCAGAGGGCACTAGAGATGGGTTGCCAGTCTCATGAGTGTCTCCACATCTCTAGGAACTACATATCCAGTCAGAGCCATCCTCTGCCTTATGTGGGGGAAGGTGGACACAGGGTGCTGCTTGATCCAGGTCTGTTGGCAGAACCTGTATGTGAGGAAATCTACAAAATCTGCCTTTCCTCATGTTTAGATTGGCACCAGCATTTCTAAGCAAATCACTGCAGTGACAAAGGGCATCCTGTAGACTTGGCTGGAGGCTCCTTGCTCAGTAACTATATTTGCTGACATGACTATATTATTTTGTTCCGTACATTTTTTTTTTCTCTATGGGATGATGGAGGTTTTGCTTCAGGACCCAATTTAAAGCACCTGAAGTCTTCTTTTCTGCTTTTTTTTTTTTAAGCGGTTGGGTCATATCTACAGGCCAAATACAAACAGCTCAACCCTCACTGCAAACAGCTTGGGAGAACTGTTTCAATCCTGCTAAAAGCCCGGACATACAATGATGACTTCAGAGGTACAGGTCTTGACCCTGCACTGGAGATCAAAACAGTCCTGTCTCAATGCCAATCCCTGGGGAATAAACAGAGATAAACAACAGAGGCTAGTCTGAGGGGACAACACAGGGCAGAAAGCCCTTGTAGGCACCCTTCTGCTTTCTCCTTTTTCCCCATTGACATAGAAAGCTCAGACAAAAACAACGTTTGTCACAGGCTCCCTTAGCATGGCACAGAAAATTAGGCTGCACGATCTTCCCGTGGGTTTAGGCATGTGCTCTGCCGAATGTGGGAAGCGCTCGAGCTTTTCTCTTGGTGCGTGGCCATTTGCACGTGCATGGGGGGGGCTTTCTGCCAGAAGGTGATCTGTCAGAACTTGCAGTGAAAGTCAAAGCCTGCAATTAGAGGAAGCGGCTGTACTTGAAAGAGAGATGTAGAACATCTCAGCACACGCTTGGATTTATCATATTGAAAGAACATAGTCCGCTTTCTACGCAGTTGCAGTTTTTGATAAACGGCCTACATTAGGACACCTCAAAGGTGCACTGCATCATTAATTACCAGGGTATATGCTGAAGAGGAAGTTAATAAAACTTGTCTCTTTCATGGAAGTGAGAAATCTTACTACCTGAAGATTCCTGATGGAAGAAGATGTTTCTGAAGCCACATGTGCAACCTTGTACAGGTAATAATAGCAAAACACTCAGGGGAGTCTTTTATGTTTGAGGATGTCATTTTTCTTTTTGATTTATAGGATACTAATGGATTTTCTCCCTCTTTCTCCTTCTTTTTTTTTTTTTTTTTGAGCCAAGAGCCATGGTAAAAATCAACGGATGATGATCAGATTCAGAGAGAAAAAACAGAAAAGAAAAGAAAACAGAACGGAATAAAATGGAACAAATATGAGTCTCTCTGGGAGAAATGCCAGCCGCTAGCTTCGCTATTATTATACTGGAGAATCTTATAAAACTCTAGCCATTAATAACGGGCTGCTGCCAGATATCGATAATTTATTCAAATTGTAGGTCTGGATTTGAGGGAGCAGATGTTCCTCATGCAGACACTTTCAGAAAATGAATTCCAAAGAAACAAAATAACATTCAGTGCTATCAGTAGAGAGGAAAGGCAGTATTTAAATGTGCAGTAAACATCTGGACTGCCTTCTATTTTTATTGCCTCTCTCACCCCGGTTCTCTGCTACACATCCACCCTTACCACTGGACAATTCTGTTGCTCTTATTCTTTGATGTCAAATAATTAAGTAAATAAATATTCTGTTTATTCTCCTGTTTGTGTTAGAATACACCATGACTGATTTCACTAGGAATAGTGGGACCTGAACAACTTCAAATCACTTTGCGCAGGGTCAAAACTTCCAAACAAGATACATATTAAGAAGAGCAGAAATTAATTTTGATCCAAAACAAATTTCGCTAGTAATTTCAGTATTTTGAGGCTGCGCTACCCAATATGGAAATTAGTTTTACCCATCTAGCAAATTCATGGTTGTTCTCTCATTCTCTCTCTCTCTGACTTGCTAGGTTGGAAGAAGACTGGATATTCATAACCCCAAAAATGTCACTGGCACAGATGCTCCAAATTGAAGCAAGCTGTTCTATCATCTTATCCAGTTGTTGGCCACTCCATTTGAAACCACCTAGACATGGTGGAACAGAATGTGCCGTGTGTCCAAAAACTATTAAACATATTTCCTTGGGCACAGTGACAACTGTTGATGAACACTAAACTGCAGTATTTTCTACCAATAATCCTGTTCTCTCCAAAATGAGCCAACATCTAGGACCAAATCCAGAGGTCATAGTGAGATCACGTTGGCCAGATCTTATCCCTGGTAGGTCATTTTTCTTTCTACAGATCTATGTATTTCTGCACTGCTTGGAAAGGTAGGTAGATCCAAGAATGCCAAGGGAGCTAGGATGGTGGTCTAATTTTCGTCACTTTACAAATGACTGTATAGACTTAAGTTCCCAACCAGTCCCACTTTGCAATTCCCATCCATTTCAAGCTAATCTCATGCAATAACTTTTACTCCAACCAATCATGCACTGCCATCTGTCTCTGCTTCTGAGTGATCCTAAGTTGCCATCTGCCCTTGGGCTGTCTTTTTTAGCTACATCCCATTTGGAGAGGTACATAAACGACGATGCTCAGGGACATCAGTCCTTCAGACTCTCTAATTCAAAGCTTTGACTGACACCTGCTTTTCACAGCATACAGAGGCTGAGGGACACTCTCTTTGACACCCCATAGTCATCCTTTCTCATATGCATTAAGGGCTACAAAAGATTGTTTACAAACAAAAGGAATCAAAGATGGATTAGTCCAGGAAACAACACAACAGGATATGGGAAGTACCAGGGAAGGGAAAGAATAGTCACAAGAAATTTATTTGCAGTGGATGTGCAAATGAAGTCGTGGGTCACTGCCTATGCTGGATAATTTTAAGTCTACTGAAGGGTCCCCCTATCTGGTTCCCACTGCCCTGTGTCCTTTGGCTGTAGTGACAGGTATCCAGGGAAGGCTCTTACATGGTAGTAGGCTAAAAGTGATTGAGTCTAATTTCCCCCACAAAGCCTGAAGTATAACCCTGAAGACCTCTTCATGAAGAATTCCCACTTCTTCTAAGGCTGTCTTGCTTGGAGGTCTGTTCCCTTTATGGGAGAAACAGAGTGTAGCTGCCACAACATTCCTTTGGGGCAAATTGCCTTCCTTTTGCCTTTCCTTTTGTCTTAGTTGAGA
Source organism: Apaloderma vittatum (assembly GCF_000703405.1). Lineage (NCBI taxonomy): Eukaryota > Metazoa > Chordata > Aves > Trogoniformes > Trogonidae > Apaloderma > Apaloderma vittatum. The sequence goes on from NW_009704903.1 coordinate 8,531, forward strand.
GCAAAACCTCCAAGTTTCACTTTGATGGTGACAGCACTTCACAGTAGGATAGTAGAAGGGAAATGGAGTCATTAGCTCACTTCCCATTCTTTGCAATGCTGCCTTGGTCTCCAGTGTTGCGCTACCCATGCATGACATGTGGAAGAGTGGAAGGATCAGGGCCTAAAAAGTGTTCCTTAATTTTTCCTGTCCCCAGTTACCAGCTGCCAATAATGTCGCAAACTTCATTGACTACTGCCATGTCTTGCGCTAAGTATCTTCAGACTTCATTCCAAGTAATGGGAAAAAAACCTGAGGGGCAATCAACTAGTTCCATGATGAATGAAGCCCGTGTCACTCAGTGAAAATGAATATTTCTTTGCAATAATGACCAGATGGTAGCAAGACTCAGATCCAAATTAAAACATGCATGATAAATGCCAAGAAAACACAGAAAGACAAAAACCCAACCTGGAGTGAAATCTCTCTATAAATCTTTCCCCCTCTACAACACAGGCACTTCTAATGGGAATTAAATTATTAAGAGATGTTGCAAGGAGAATACAAATGTGAGAGTCTTCCTCCTTCTTGGAACTTTTTGAAAGAGTATTTCAGCACAGCCAGCTGGCTTTTCTTCTCCATATGAGGCAGCACTGGGCTGAATGGAATCTTTTCATGTAGAAGCACAGGCAAAATTATAATCCAGAAAATAAATTATATATTGGAGTTGGCACAGAAATAGAATGCATTTTGCCTCCTGCAGAGTTGACCTATGGAACTCCTCGCTGCAAGAAATTATTGCAGCTGAAGTTCTTCAAGAACTTAGAAAGGGGGTCGTATTTTCAGATAATAATACCATTCAAAATTTTATTAAACAGAACAATATCTTAGTTCCAGGTGGATGCTAAAAATAAATTAGTGATGTTAGAAAGAAACACTCTTATGAAAAATGTAGAGGCCAGAATTTTTCTGACACTTTTTCATGAGTTATATTCGAAAGTGTTATAACCACAACAAAGGACAGCAAGGACTGCATGGAGCTGATCTATCATGGCATTTGCAGAGATATTTGAAGGAAATCTGTGGTTTGGCATCCTTCTGTGTGGCTGCTGGGTGAGCCAAACCTAGAGCTTTGCTGTCCAGCCAAGCAATACTCTCAGAAACCTTATTTTTAACTGCTTATTTCTGACCCTGCATGATCCCTTCTACGTCCCCTTCCTGCTATTTGCAAATCTCACAGTAATACAAAATGGATGGTCTCTCAGGGGGCTGGCTGGCTCCTCCCTGTCAGCATCAAAACCTTTCCCAAGCACTAAGTTAATGAGAAATATTAAATTACAAAGGCTTGTGCACACTTTAGAAAGAAACATAGTGTTTGATCCCCCCAAACTGCCAACCTCTATTTAAAACCGATAACAAATGTTCTTCCCCAGCAAGATGTGATTAGCTTTTATACCTGTGTAGATTGTACAAACACACAGGAGGGAGCTTTTAAATATCATTGATTTGCCTATTTGAAATTATTAATTTCAAATTCGGCTGGAACAACCTTTGCTAAATTACACTGTGCCAGTGGGAGTTAGAGGACCCACAAGTCTAAACTTAACTTAAGAATGAGAGGGAGGAGTGCTAAAGAAGAAGAAGAAAAAAACTGAAACAACTAAAAGTCCATTTAAACTCAGTAGGTTTCCAGTTAATTACATTTTTACACCTATCCCAGTAGTTACAAATGTATTTATAATGCATGCCTGCCTTGGTGGTTACTGAATACTGCATTCTCCACAGACTCTATGAGCCAAGATTTTTCTCCTACATCTAAAAGACCTTCCATTTTAACTGCAGTCACATGCAAATACTGCCTGGGTTCAATTGTAATGGCTCAAATGGATTTCCTTCCTTCCTCATTTCTCCCCCCTTTCCCTTCTCTCTCCTTCCCTATGTAAAAGGAACAACTGGATGTCATGCATGCAGATGTCACTTCTACCTGGTGAAGTTTGTCTGAGGATGCACCCACCATTTGGCTGTGCAGCAGAACAGATTCATGTGACTATTCATGACAGCATTCTCACCCTCACAACCCAACCATCTCTCTTGGATACTGATACACTAATGTTTCCTTTCCATGGCTCCTTTCTAGGATGGGAAATCACTCCTTCTCTCTCTAAAGGATTTCTCCTCCTTACCGCTGTGTGAGGTGGGATTCTGGTAACCTGGTCTCCATGCTGTAGTTCGTACAAGAAGGGCCATGACTGAGATTCAGTCCTTCATCATCAAGTTGGAGCTAGTGTCTCATGGCTCTGTTGACTGAAAGAGGGTCCTCCAGAAGTCAGTTGCTCTGTGTTGTTTGTTAGGAAATGAACTGAACTGCCACCTGGAATTACCTTTTCCTCTCTGCTGGTTCTAACAAGTGCCATAAATGACTATCTTGGTCACAAATAACTGAATACTTAAACTGAACCAGATGAACCCCATCCTAAAAGAACTGCCAGGGTTATTTGGAGAGAAGGACTAAATGTAAGTACACCTCAGGGAGTGAAACCAATGTTAGTGAGCCCACTCTGTATCTGTGAAGGGCTCCTGCACCTTTAGGATGGAGGAACAAGGAGGGGAGACAGGGTTAGTTCTGTAAATCCCCTCCACTTCATTATCTCTTCCTATGGAATGATTAACATTTTCTGAGCTTATCCACTCAGGCCAGAAGTCTCCAACTCTTCAGAGGTGCACCAGAGAAGAGCCCCATTATTGTGCTTTTTTGCCTGTATCCACTTGGCTTCTCTATGTACCTTGTATATGCACCTGGAGCCATACGAACAGCAACTTCCCGCTGGAGTAAGAGGCTCTGAATGACTGTGTCAGCTCTGAAACCCCAAAGGCTTGCAGCACAGTCAAAGGTTTCTCAAGGGGTCTGTAGAAGCTGTTCCCACAAAGACTACAGCCATCACAAGCTGTAGCCATCATTCAGATGTAGAACTAGAGATGTGTCCTCAGCTTGCCTTGTCTACCGCATACCTCAAGTGTAGACATTGAGAAAGATTTCAAAAACAAAACGAAAAAAAGTGATTATGTACCTAAATTTGCCCCCCTGAGAGGAAAATGACAGAAGAGGCTACACCGGACAGAAACTGGTCATATCGCTTAATGTGTGACTGGAAGGCACTCTACTATGCTGGTGCTGAGGATGGGATGAAAACCTGTCTGGAACAGAACAGCACTCAAGAGATTATTCACAGTCACAACATAAACCGTGAAAATTTACTGGACTATATAGACCACCCAAGTGTGCAGCTAAATGAGCTTCATAGTAATGGAATTGCCATATTCCCCTGAATTGTACCTCAGTATGGCTTCCCTGCTGTTTCAAAAGCAAATTCAGACTAGATGGTAGGAGCTCAGGTGATTAGAATATAAACCATAGGGAGAAGATAAACCATCTAAGTTGATAAGCATAGTGTGGACTGCTCTGACAGAGCAAAAACAGTGTGAGCATTCAAGGAGACAAAGAGGTTGTGGATATATGGTAATGTTACAGCTAAGGTTGCAGAAATGCTCACCTGAAGTGATATCATACTGACTGAAAAAACAACCAGTGATTGCTGTAAAAGGCAGCTATTCATCTGGTGTCAAACGGCATAGCTCCATTGATGTCAGTCTCTTTTCTCAGTCATGTAACGTGCTGTTTCTTTGCTAATATAATGCGGTATAATTTCACACTTTCTAAAATGTCAGTGGAGTTACACAGACTTCCACCAAGTGTAGGTTTAGTTGACAAGCTTATGATGCACATTCAGAAGAAGACAGAGTTAAGATTCCAGAAGCAACCTTAACTTCATTTCCTGATATCTGAGGGCTCAACTGCAGAGCCACAGCATTGCTGTAGTGTGGTTTCCTCCCAAACATGTGCCCCTTCTCATCACTTCCATTTATAGTCTTCTCCCTGCACGCATTGAAGACCCTTTACGAAAATAACCAAATGCAGCCTCCCTATCCAACTACCACAGTCAATCTGCAGGTGGTAAAACTGATGCAGTAAGATGCTGTTTGGTTCACAGAAGTCACACAGGTTTCCTCTTTCTTACTGATTTTTCACTTTCCCCCCAATTACATTTTACTCAGCATCAGTCAGCGTGAAGACATAGCCAGCAGTTTATTGCTCCTTGGGGTGGTTCTGGAAGCTGGGGAAGGTCAAAACGCTATGGTCATCTCATTGTTCAAGCAGGGAATTTGGGCTCAAGTGTTAGGCTTTGGTAATCCCTATTGTTTTGTTACTAGTGTACAGAATGACATGGAGATAACACTGGCCAGCAAGCACTCTCACAGATAACACCTGGGGATATTTTGGTGGGGGGTACCACAAGCCAGGAACCTTTTCCAATATGAAGAATGGATGATGTCGTCTTGTTTCAAGAAGAAGAATATTTCTAAGTGTGTGGACATGAGTTATGCTAGTTCACTTGCTGGCAGAGCAAAACACAGTCTGAGGTTAGAGTAGAGGCATCTTCTCAGATGTCCCTCTCCTGTCACTAACACTAGCACAGTGATTTCACCTTTTTTCTACCCAAAGCTGTTTAAGTGAGTCACTCCCACTAAGACATAGGGAAAAAGTCCCACACAGAGAGCTTTGCAAGGGGAAGATGCCTATTGACACCGAGAATATCCCGATTCTGAGATGCTGGTCAGCCAAGGGTTGATTTTGATGTCCCCGATGTCAGCTCCTAGCTCCTGGGTCCTGAGGTCAAGAGCGGGAGGGCTTCTCCTTCGGGGGACAGGGCTCAGCCACCCTTCCTTGGCTTTAAGTGCTTACTCAGCAAAGGGAGGGAATGGGAGGTGGGGAAAGAGGGAAAGTTAAAAAACCCACCACCTTCCCAAGCCAAACAAAAATGTTTTCAGTTGCTGTCAGGAAAAGAAAGATTGGAAATGACATCAAGTCAACACTCATTGATTCTCTTCTGTTATGACCATTATATAGATCCTCCCAATCCCTTAGGTTTTCATGACTGGCAAGCACTCTCTGAACACCTTAACCCAAAGTCTCTGGGCCACTCTCTCTCATTTTCTCATTTAAAATTATTATTTTTTTTCTCCTCCTTTTTTTTAAGTCACTCTATAACAGTTGTTTTTCACATTAAATAATATCAGATGAGAGCTCGCCATAGTCTGAAGAATGAAACTGTCATCTTTAATTTGCTTGGCAGAAGCCGTGTTGACAGGAAGTTGTCTGTGGTTGTTTAGAAATAAAATAATGCTCTGAGGAGAAGTGTAGAAACTTAATAGGACTTTAAAAACAACAGGAGCCATGGGGACTGCAGATGGTTCCTAGGCCTGAGGACTAAATAAACAATGATTTTATAGGCAAGAATGTAGCCTAGGGGAGATGGCCTCTAAAGAGATGTTCACACATATTGTGTCCAACATCATTAGACTGCCCGGTGGGAGCAAACGTTCGGCAGTTAAAGACATTTTGAAAAGGAAAAATCAGCCTCAAAAGATGCTTTAAATGAACTGGAGGTGGAAGAGCAAACTGTCTGAAGAACTTCGCGCAGCTAAATGACTCACTAAACATCTGTCTCAGGGACCAATAATTTGAAACTGATTGACTTACTGGATGTAAAAGATATAGATAAATGTAGAGGAAGAAAAAATAATAAAAAAAATATCCAAAAGGGGAGGTGGGATTTGCTGCAGGAAAACAAGGGATGGGGCTTGGTGAGGAAGAGGGGTCAGGAGGGGGAGATTCATAAATAAGTAGCTATAAAGGCAGCATGAATGAGCTCTTTCAAAGGTCCGGAGCACAGCTCACATTCTCTCTCTGTCTCTGAGGTTTCATTTAACTCTGGCACATCGAAGTGCAGAGATTTAAAAAAAAAAATAAAAGGAGACAACCTGATATTCACTGACTGAAAAAGCAAACATAGGAACCAGGTTCGAAAGAGCTCCAGTGCTGCGATTTTGAAAATAAGGGCCTTGGAACACCAAGTGCAATCTTCTATCCAGGGCTGCTAAACCCTTTCTGCCAAACCATTTACATTTATAAGGCCTTCAATCACGTAGTTGTTTGTGGATTTTATTTTTCCCTTTCCCCTCTTCCTGCCCCCCACCCCATCCCACCTCCTCGCTTCCTCTCCTTTCTGCAGAGTGCTCATTTCAGACTCACTCTTTTGTTACACCTGTTTGCAAGTGCGTATTTTGCAGTTAACTTCAGCTGGCCTCTTCATATTTATGGCTTTCAAGACAGGCAGAAGGGGTGGGGGGGGGTGGTTAGAGCTGAGCCAGGCGTTTTGTAAAGGGGTGTGGTAAATTTCGCATCTAGCATTTTTTGGCTGGAGGGTTTGCACACAAAGAAAGGAATGTTGATGTTGCAGCTGCTGCTAGAGACCTTTTTCTGCCTCGGATCAAGAAGAATGGTGAAATCCCCATTGTGTTAAAGCCAAATCATTATTTTCGTATGTTGATAGCTGTATATATAGATCTGTCAGATTCCAAACATTTTCTGACGTTAATTAACTGGCAATAATCTTATATTTCTAAAATAACAAATTATTTTATAACTGCAAAGATCAGATTTTTTTTCTTGCTACCAGTGTCAAAATACAACATTTTGACAATCCTCTGAGATTTCTCTCTAGATTTTTTTTTCCATGTGAAAGATGTTGTTTTCAATGATTTGGCATTTCCTAAATAAACTTATCAACAAAAGGAGCCATTCAAACCAAACAAAATACAATTTCATTGAAAATTCCCAACCCTCTCACCGGATAAGGTCTGCTTTTGCTACCCAATCTTACTTTTCAGTCTTCCCCTGGAGCTGGCACTTTAATTGATATAAACCAGGTTGACCTGTTGGGTTTTTTTTTTCCCGTTTGAGGGTACTTATATCATATTCTGTGTCCATTGAAGCAGCAGAAAAATAGCACTAGTGCTCTTGAAACTAACAGGATGCTCATCACCTTGGGTTTGTAAGACGAACACCAGATAAAGAGAATCAATAATCTATCTCAGAGCAGCAAAAACATCAGAGCAAGCCCTTCCACACAACCCTCAAAGGCTCACAGTGAGTCACCATCAGCAAATGCAGATCTTGTTTATGCCTCTCACGCTATCAGGATAACACACTAGAAATAACACTGCTACTTAGATCTTGCGTAGCGTTTGTGGGAGGGAAACAAGCCTTTCAATTCTTGGCAAAGACAATTGAAGCATCATTATCCCCATTTTGCAGACTGGGCAAAAGTGAGACCCTCAAGAAAAGTCTAGGATCTAACGAGCAGCTCAGCACCCCATGACTGACCCATGGCACCTCTCCTGCCCACGTCACCAAAGGCATCAGTGGGGAAATCAGATGTGGCTGCAGGCACGTGGGGTGGACAGACACTTCAAACACTTGTTTGGAAAGCACCTGACCTATTTCCACAAATAGTCTGTTCCCAGTAGCCAGCTTTAGCAATTCTAGGACAGGAAAGCAATTCCTAACATTGAAGGTCCAAAACATCTCTAGAGATGGAGCAAGTGGCTCCAATGGGCATTGAGAGGCAAACTTGGTTCTGTCCCTACCAGCTCAGTCATCATTTCTGCATGTGACATTCATCTACTCTCCTAGACCAGTGTTTTCAGATATGAGTCCCTGAAATTAAATGCCTGAATCCTTATTCAGTCATCAAAATAGTTGGCGTTCATCTTGAAGTTGCTAAGCAACCATCGCTTGCGAATGCAAACATGCAGGGGTACCATCTCTGACAAGCAGGTCACTCCTCTGGTCCCTAAATGCTGAAGAAGGTTGCCCTGTTTAAGCACCTGAGGATGAATTTCCTGACCTTAATTTCTTCATGCCTCAGCATTCCATCCTATGAAATGGTTACTGCACCTGACTGAGCAGGGGGACTTCTCTCGCAGTACGTCTGCAGACAACCTCAGACTGCTTGGGTGGAACAAGTTGCAAGCAAGTAAGGGACAAAGCAGAGGGAGAAGCAGATGAAAGCAGGTGAAAGCTTTGACACACAAAGATATGGCATTGGAGCAGTGCAGGGCATAAGCAGCTTTCATTTTTCTGCAGCTGTGCTGTATAATTAAATCCTCATATACTTCACAGGCAAAGCCCTACTAACTTCATATGCCCATGCAGAATCCTGTAACAGGTATCTGGAAAGCCACACATGGGGGCACAAGGTGGGGACTTGCAGGGAGTTATGAAGTTCAAAAAGACTCCAAAAAACATCCTATATAAGGATAGACAGCCTGGTCCTGGCGTCTGGCTAACAGTCAGGTTGATTTGCAGTTGGACCAGTCTGATTTGCTGTCTTCCAGATCAGCTGGCAGATCAATCAAAACACAATGTGTTAGGCCAGGTTGTGTCTGAGAAGGGGGGCATGGCCCCACAGCCCTCTCCCATGGGATGTATCAGGTCAAATTGAGGGCTGTGTATTGATCTGGCACCCTGAACACCTGATTTGGGATCAAAGTGGTCCAGGTCAATCCCAGTATATCAGATGTTGGCTAGAAATTTTTCCTGCTGCTAAAACTTCATAGTTCATATCCTTCTACTGGTACAATGGATGATGGGGTGTATTTTTGTCTATGCTGTCTAGTATTCTCCTAAACATTCCCCTGGATGGTTAGGGAATTAAGATAGACCAAAGACAAACCTCAATGTGCAGTGTGGGTATGAACACCCTGGTTTGGAAGATAAAGGGCTTTGATAACACAAGGTGCTCTATGTTGGTTGGCTTCAGTGACTGAGAGAGGTCTCAACAACATCTACTTTAATTGGCATCAGAAAAGCAAGAATCCGGGAATCTTTCCTCTCGTCCAATCTCCTGAATACCCCAAACTGAAATATTACACCAATCATCTGTATGCAACTTGTTTGAACCAGAGCCTTTCTTCAGAAGAACATTCAACAACAAATTTTGTCCATGGTTTCTTCTGTCTCACACACGATTTTCACAGATATTAGTCAAGTGAGTCTCATGAAAACACCTATGAGGTCATGTCTTGTCTTTATAAACATTTCGTAGGATTAGCAGAGGGAAAATGCCTCCCGGTTCAGGTCAAGTGGAATCTCAGAAGAGCCATGAGCAATGAGCTATAGGGATTCATAGTCTGCTCTACAGCACCTCTCTCGGGGGTGAAACTCAGTCCTGTGTGGATGAGGATGGTGATGTCTGGCAGGAAGCAGTAGGGTGGGAAGCGGTAGTGTAGTGCACCATGGTCAGGAGCAGGTAAGAAGATAAAGATTTGTGGCAATAAATGAAGGGATAAGGGACATCATTAAGGATACTGTTATGGCTGTGCCCAAAGGAAGTTTTCAACACTTGAAATTTGGTCCATCCCAGATAGTCCTGGCCATTTCAGTGAAATTTTTATTTCCTTCCTCATCCAAGACTTTTTCTCCAAACTTGGAAATTCCTTAGTTGTTATTACCATTTTCTGTCTGCCTTTGCCATTGCTACCTTAAACTGAGTCCAAGAAGTGTAAGAATCTCAAATAAATGAACACACCACTATTTCAAAAGCACCAGATGCAAAAAGAAACTGAGTTTGGTGGCAGAACCTGGGGCAAATTCTCACTGCTTGCAGACTCTGAGTCAGGAGTGTTCAGCTGTTTTCTTGTCTGTATCTCCAGCTCTCTGGCCTGACCCCACTCCTTCCCTCCCCTCTCTGCTAGAAAATAAATTAAGAGAGAATCTGATGAGCAGGAACAGGAGGAAGGTGTGACACATAAAATGGAAGTCTCTGACAGGCTGTTCTTGCACAAACAACCCCTTGGTGCTTGTGAGGGGAAAAAATGCAGGAAGAGAGAAAGCAGAACCTATAAGCAGCTTGGTTATTTTCAGGTCTTGTTCCAGGCAAAACTGGTACTAAATTATTTACCAACCAATTGTGTGAAGGAATCAAATCCAGTGGCATCCACACGCAGTACTCATAACCTACTAACTGCATTAACGCAGCTGAGGATTAAGAGAGATTTGAATCAAAGTAATGGGAAAGAAATCATGTGCTGAAGTATTTAGATGTAGTCACTTTTCATGCTGCCTTGATGCCTGGGGACTCATTTTCCCCCTTCCCTGGCAAGTGGCTGCAGCCAGCTACTAACCATTGGTGCTGACAGCTTCCAGCTCCACCAAGCTTCCATTTTAGAGACAGAATTTGCAGAGATGCAGCTGGGTCCAGGAGGAAAAAAACCCAAACAAACAACAAACAAAATCAGCAAGAAAAGAGACAAAGGGAAAGGAAACTAAAATAAACCCCCAATGTTTTGGGGACTATGTGAATTAGCAGCAGGGGGCTGGCAATGGGAAGGGGAAGTCTGTTAAGAGTCTCACAACTTTTCCCAGATGATTCTGCTAAACTAGCCAACATCTTCTGCTGGATTAGTGCCTGATGGGATGAGGAAACAAATCTGAATAGCAATAAGGCAGGGAGTTGGAGCAGTTAGCCTGTGAATCAACAGCCAGCTGCTGCAATTTTAGACTGACACTCTCCTCCTTGACTGAGGGGGGAGGAGGAGGAGGGAGAGGGCCTTTTGATTTGGGGAGGATTAGGGGGAATTGGTGACCATCTCTAAGATACCTTCCTGCCTTTCACTGGTACTAAAGAGCTGCTACACCAAAGCTGTCCTGTAGAACAGCAAATTTAACAGCCTACCTTCGGTACTGATGAGCTACACCAGTGTTGGGATCTCTCATATCTTTTCTTTGTGCTGCAGAGCTCACCCACATGGCAGAAGAGCTGGGTGAGTCAAAAGAGTGGGATGGAGCAAGTGCAACACAACAGCATCTACAGAAGTGTGAATTTAAGCCAATGATGAATTATCTGGTAAATATTCCAGCCTACCTTTTCTTTTTTTT
>NW_009704904.1:0-49998 GCF_000703405.1 Apaloderma vittatum
TGAGGGGTGATCTCATTAATGTTTATAAGTACGTCAAGGGGGAGTGTAGGAGGATGGTGCCAGGCTCTTTTCAGCAACGTCCAATGACAGGACAAGGGGCAATGGGTACAAGCTGGAACATAGGAGGTTCCACAAAAATATTAGGAAAAACTTTTTCCCTGTGAGGGTGACAGAGCACTGGCACAGGCTGCCCAGGGAGATTGTGGAGTCTCTTCCTCTGGAGACATTCAAAACCCACCTGGACGTGTTCCTGTGTGACTTACTGTAGGTAATCCTGCTCTGGCAGGGGGGGCTGGACTAGATGATCTTTTGAGGTCCCTTCCAACCCCTGACATTCTGTGATTCAGAGGTGATTTTTGGCTGAAGAAAGCCAAGAGAATTTTTTAAAAGAAGGGAAAAATGTTAAGCTTTATGGTGCTTTACTGATGGGAATATTCCTGCAGCTATTTAACGTGGGCTGATGAAGTAGAAAGGTGTTTGAGCAAGATTTTGGTCTTACCCTGAACTTGATTTAGGGAGAATTTGAACTGCAGGTAGTTACATTTATCAAGAGAAATTAAATTTAGATTTACACATACTAAAACAGGTAGTAAATATTCTTTAGATACTTTCACGTTTTAGTTGTGCCAGTTCTTCTCATGGAGTGGCAAAAATTGGAGACAGATTTCTGCTTTCCTCTGTGATAGTGACCAAAAATTGTAAGGTAAAAAAAATATGACTTGTAAGCAAAGTCACGTGTGGTAAATGGTTATAAACAATAGTACACATGGAGACCTTAAAGTCTCATCCATGTTTGCCAAGAGCCTTTTGTTGCTAGAGCACCATCCTATGTCAGCTGTAGTAATTTGTGCTGGCAAAAATTTATATTGATAGTTTATGATCATTTTTCAGATTTTGTTTTGAAATTTTGTTTTGGTATTATATAGGCCAATGAAAATGAAAACAGTAGCTTTGCCTGCCTTCTTGAGCAGAGCAGTTTTTCAGTTGAATACATCTGGCCTTTGACAAGACATACTTGTATTTGATTACCAAATGAAGATGCAGTGCAGGCGCACAGAAGTTTGGTAAACATGCAGTTTCCTTACCTTCCATGAAGAGTATGCTACTTCACTTGTTTTATGTAGAATTAAACAGGTGCAGTTTCTGTCAGTGAGGAACTTTTACCAATTCATTTATATGAATTTACATGCTGGAATTTTGCTGGAAAAGGATTTTATAGTTTAATATGTTATGTTTATGACTACATACAATGAAGAAGTATTTTCAAGATGCTTGATTTTAGAAGAAATTGGAGACTTATTCTTTCTCTGTATATTTTACCTGCAGATGATGCAAGCACTCTGTAAGTCTACTTATGGAAGAGAGCTAGAGAGCAGGAAGAGCTTAGTAAGATATTCGTTGACCTTGATCCTCAAACTGTTTTTGTTAACAATGTCCACAATGGGCCACAAGAAAGCGTTTGCTTAACCAATACAGTTCAGCAAAATGTAGTTGTAATATTCTTTAACATTCCTTACTACGACAAGAGCTTTGTATTGCTGCATCAGCTGGTTTTTCTATTCTTGTAGTTGTTAGGATTTTGGTTTTTTTAAAGGGAAAGGTACATAGCTAAACCTTAATGATTTACCTGATGAGTATTTTTAATGTAAGAAAAAAATTTAAATAAGACTTGACAATTTGAGTTATGATTTATATCAGAGAGAAGAGAAAAATGCTTTAAGGGGACTGTACTGCTCAGAGACATTCAGAGAGCTCTGCAAATCAATGCTGAGAGTGATGGACTTGTGTATCAATCATGACTGCACCAGCTTCAATGTAATGAGAACTTCAGTAATTTGGTTCTGCTATGGTTGAATGCTGCTTTTGAGTGAAATTTCATGAGCATGTTAAAAGTGAGACCAGGTCTCTTCTGTCTTAGACAGAGGTAATTTTAAAAGTGGTACTACTTGCCCTAGAAATAAAACTTGGGTGAACAGCAAACTGTAGCTGTATGAGTATATGAGAATAAGTGTATGCAATATGCTTCAGCCATTTTATTCCTTCTTTTTTTTGTAGTGTTTTTGAATTGCTATTTTCTTATCAGATAAATGTTAGGGAAAATTGTAAATGAAGAAGTTAAGAAAATTATTCACAGGCAAATTATAAGTTGAGGTTTATGTTGCAGGTTGTTGGACTAATTCACTCTGTGGGAGATGTTAAAAGCAAAAGGAAAGAAAGAAAAATAACCCTTTAATATGTTTACTTTGTTTGGTGCTGCTCTCTTTATGCTTCCCTTAGGTTAAAAAGTGATGTGTTTATTTGTTCTTTCTGTAGCAATAATATGAAAGTTATAGCCTGAGATATTGAAAAATAAAGAAGGGAGCTGTTCTTTTGATACTAAGGAAAAAAAACAAGTCAGATTTGGGCCAGGAAGTTGTCTTTTTTACAATAGTTTCCCTTGCTTTAGCAAATTTTCTTAGTGTAGTAGTACATGACCACTACATTCTGATAAGGTTGGAATGACTTCCAAGAAAATATTTTTATTGTTGTACATTTGATGATGACAGTCCAGCAGGGATCCTCTGGAAACCTGATGGAGGACAAGGATTGACTACTGTTAACACATAAACGACATTTACCTCTCCATTTTCTAGCTTTTATATTGCTTTCCAGGTTATGCCATTGTTTTCAGAAATCAGAGGTTTGTCCAAAGACAAGCTATATTTTTGAAGACTGACAGAAAGCGCAGTTGGGATGGGAAATCACTTGGGGGAATAACAGGAGGTATGGTTCTCCCCTGCTCCCCGTATTGACAGCATCTTTCTCTGGTTACCAAGCTGTATCTTTTGCTCTGTGGGTTTCAGTTACTGCTATCAGATATCCAGGTGGCTGTAAAAATCCCAAAGGTTTTTGTCCTAGGCTGAAAAGTGGTATGCTTCCTTCCATTCCTCTGTATATGTATTTCAACTTCTGCTGAAGTAATCCATGTCTGTCGCTTCCACAGTGTGCTATTTAAATCTGAGGTTAACTCAGGCACAACAAGGAGCTGAATTTTGTCCCTCAAGTTTAGATATGGTCAAATTTCTGAATTTTCAGAAACTAGAATGAGACCAGTTTTCAAAGTAAATTAAAAATACATTTTTCTATAAAACGGCTCTTTAAAATTATTTCTGAAAATTTTTCTCAGCATTTTAAAATTATATTTTCAACTGGTTTTCATGTGTTTTGTTATTTTCCCCATGATGACATTAATTTTAAAATATGCAATGATGAAAATAAGTTTCATTACAGTATGAACAGATGGCAGCTGGGTATCGAAATGACCTTTGAACTGAGAAAGAAATTTTAATACAAGAACTTTGACTTCCTCTTGGGTTTGAAAATGGAACTAATAAAAAGTCTGTTATACTAGTGTTTGCACTGAGTGCTGGTCCATGAAAAGATCTGATTTAAGGCTGTAATCCTGAACTAAAAATGTGTAGCTGGGGGAAATCACTTTTCCTGAAGTCTTATCTTTTTTTCCATGTGTCTTTGTAATACCTGTGGTAAATATGAATGCTACCCAGTGCCAGGATGATAAGTAGAGGAGTCCTGAAGCATTGAACTCCAGAGTGACTGAGGTCCCAGTGTTTCTAGGACATATCACAATCTCATTTCTACTTGATGAGATTTTCCAGTAAAAGAGTTGCAGAATAGTTAGTGTCATCCTCCTGGAAGACACCTGATTAGATGCTCTCTCCCGCAGAGTAGAACAAATCAATTAGGAACAGGGAAGAGACGTTTTGCCTCTCAGTGCTCAGTCAAGTTGATTTTCAACAATGCAGGTAGCATCTGCATGCTGGAGTGATGGACATCGCAGAAAAAAAACACAAATCAGATTTTGCCCCATTTCAGTCAAAATGCAGAGATAATAAATGGCACAAGGAGCAAATGCCACTCCATTAGACAACTGTTCAGTACATTATATTAAAACATGAATCACTTGGTAGGGTGGGAACATCTATTGCAGAGGAAGCTGTTGGACTTTGACAGCTCACATGTGGAAGATTGTTAAAAGTCCTGAGTAAGAAATTTGAAATGAGGAATATTGACTATATTGCCAAAAATCTTTTATTCCGGGAACAGGTACTTTATATCTCATCTTAAGATTTCTTCTTTTTCACTAAAATTAATTTTAGGTACAAGAAATTAGGTACAAGAAATTAGGTTTATCGCTTGCTTTTCAGAATCAATTCTCTTAAATTCATTCGGTTTTCATACATTATCCATTGTCTGTAGGGCATTGTTTTGTGATAATTATTCTGTTTATACCAACTGTTGTTCTTGAGGTGAACAAGAGCTTGCTGGTGCATCAGACAGCACCTACAGTTATCTGCATGGTGGGGCTTGTCTGGGGAGGATTGGGTTTGATGTGCCAGGTTTTTCTGCCCCCCGTTTTTTTTTTTTTTGGTGTGTGTATGTGTGTGTGTTCTAATTAGACTTTTCTCTACAGACTTTTTAGCTGAGAAGTATATTAAGAGATATACTGATCAGTCATTCTATGATGAGGCTTTATTAATAACAACTTGTCTGACCTTACTACCACTCGGCTGTTACAAATAGAAATTTCCAGGATAAGTTAAAAACTCATAGGGGACTTCATCCATCCCTGTGTCTTGTACCAGCTTTGTTTTTAACCAGTAGGCACCCAATCTTGAAAATCAAGTTTCAGAGTTGTATCATATGCCTCTTCACTGCTATCTGTGGAAGAAGCTGCACCATCCAACTCTTGTTCACCCCCCACGGAAGCCTGCATCAGAGCTACTGGTGGTGCTGGACGCACAGGTTTCCTGTGGGTTTGGGTGCACTCCCAAGGAAAGAGAGGGGATGGCTGGCCTAGAGGAACAGTCCTTGTCCTTGGTACTGCTAGTACACTTCCTCGCAGGTAATTACGCGAGCCTCACTGACCTTTTACAGAGAGCAGCTAATATATTGTGCCCTGTAGCTTTTAGTGAGAGATGGATGCCACTTCCTACCTTCCTGCTCAGTCACCTATGATAAAACTAAGTGTGCCAAGCCCAAATTAAATGTGAATCAAACTGCATTAAGAAAAGGTGCGTGGGGGACAGAGTTGACCTATTCTCATTTGTTTTCTTTTAGGAAACACTGATAGGGTCTGAAAGATTGCCACTTGTCAGGTATCTATCTTCTGTTTCATCAGCGTGCAGTTGTTTGATTTCCAGTCCTGTTTTGTGATGGTCTCATAAGAAATGAGTGCTGCTGCTGTGGCAGCTCAGAAAAAAAAGAGGGAAAGGAACGTTATCTAGAATTGTATTGCAAACATGCTTTCATGTAAGGACTACGTTATGTTGTTTACAGCTTTTATCTTCCACCATGTGCGTTGTGTTTTAATCAGACTATGTCTAATTCAGTTTTGGGGATTTGTTTGTTTTATTCAGCCTCTATGGGAGAAGATGATTAATGAACAATATTTGTGAGTTGCGGAGGGTTTTTTTGTTGTTCTTGGTTTGTTTATTTTTTTAACCTGCTGTGTATGCAATGCTGCATGCCACTGCAGTTTGTGTCTTCCTTTTATATCCACTGGATAACTGCATGTTTTCTTTCTCCACCCTCCCCCCAGATATAAGACTATATAGACTTGCTGATACCTCCCAGGAATATTTAGCCTTTCAAAAAGTTTGTGTGTATGCATGTGTCTATACATACATAAAATATATATTGCAGATATTTCTTTGTATTTTAAATTAGATAGGTACAGTAATTAGCATTCAGATAAAATAGTTGGTTTTGAACATGTTAAAATTAATTATAAGGCAGATTGTACTTGTCTTTAAATAGAGAGTACAAAAAAACCCCCAAACCCTACCATGTTTCTTTTCTTTTCCCACAATAAGTGTTGCAATGAAAATTCAAATTCATAGAATATTTGTCACACAAACAACTGTTCCTGCAGTTATAATTCATAAATAAGGGCAGCAATTAAATTCCAAACAGCCTCTTGGCAGATGCAACAAAAGGGGAGATGGTCTAGTTCTGTAATGGGGAGTCTGTTGTCCTCTGAGACAAGCCTGAGAAGAGATAACATGCATATGGGACTGATATGGAGGTCACGTAAGGAGGAATCTTTTAATTTAATTAAAAGCATAATTAATCCTTGAGAGATTCTGTAACCCTTTACAGTAGGATTTTATGTGCCTGCACCATTTGCAAGCCAAAAAATAAATGAAATTTTGACATTTAAAGATGAGAAGGTGTCACTTTTTGGCCAAGAATCTTATCTGATGGAGAAAGAATTAGAAAAATATTAAATGTCAATTTACTGGCAAATATAAAATAGGCAATGCAAACGTTTGCCTTATAGTGAAATGATAATGATTAAAACAGCTTTCTTACACACTGATTTGTTCTGATAAGTTCTGCCTCAAGGATTTTCCGTAGTAGAGTGTTAAGCTACAGTATTTGTACATAGCAGTATGTTGTAGTGTTCAGAAAAGGAAAAGCTAAGGCATTACATGAGCATTTTAAAATCAAGTGATATAGTAAGAATGTAAGAAAATAATGTTTACAGTGTGATACTGCCTTGCATTTTCTGTGAACCAGATGAACAATATAATACAGTTAACTCGATTTTAACAGAAACTATGATGAAGTGAGAATTCTTTTGCTTGATGAATCTTCATTTTATCAACTGTTAATGAGCCTCGGCTGCACTTCTCCAGCTGAGTAAAGAAAAGGAGATTGTTGTTTCACATGGCTGAAGCACCTCATCTACTGCCATGCTACTGGTTCAGCATTTCTTGTAATTGGTCTGATAGCAAGAGGTCATCCTTTATGAAACTGCTCTTCATCACCTCTGTCTTGCTAGAATGACATCAATTTGTGTATCTATAATAAAGTTACTGGACCAGCAGTCCAAGCCATTGATGGCTTATTTCAATATATAGACATCCTGAGATGTAATGAATTTTGCTTCCTGAATTTCTCAGATGCAGGAATACTCAAATAATGTTTAGGGAAATTGGAATGGTGCTCATTTGTTTTGTGGTCTGTAGCTTTTTAGGGATGGCATTTACATGCATCACTGCTGTAATGAATGGTCAAAACTTGATTTTTTCAAATTCTAATGTTGCACCCTGATTGCTCAGAAACACATCAATTTTTTAAAATGTCACTGGCTATTGCTAGTTTTATCAAGACTATTTGGAATAAGTTACCAGGACTGTATGAGAGCCTGGATTCCTCAGTCTTTCTGGCACAGTATCTTTAACTTGTTGGGGTGACTCTACAGTAACATCACCTCTTGTGAAATCATGAAGATTAGAGTTCCTGGCACTGAGGATGAATGTCCATGTTGACTAAGGGAGAGGACAAGTTTCTTATGGGCCATGAACACCAAAAATGGGTACCCTCTTCTCTTCTGCCACATTGTGCTATGTGCTCTTGCAACTCAAAAAAATTATTCCAAGCTTCTCCATTCAACAAAAAACGCATTTCTCTTCTGACTGGTTGTCTGGACTTTTTGCATTAACATCTTTTATTCTGTGTCTAAGCATAGTTTTGTATTAAAAATCATGGACTCTATCCATGGATTGTGCTAACTGAAACTGTTGCAAACTCCTCAATTGGTATTTATAGCATATAACCATTTACAAGAAATGAAGCAATAGTGAGGTTAAGTCAATTCATCACTCTTGGGTTTTGACAGTGTACATAAGAGGTTGCAAAGCCTGGATAGTTAAGTAGACCATTATAGGATCTAATCAAAATTGATGTATTGGTCAATTTGCATAATCTTGTATATTAAATATGTTGTGAAGAGAAAGTCAAATAGAATATAGTGGACCGAGAAGCCTGAAGATTTCCTTCCAAGTTCCAAGAAATGTGGAGCTAAAGAAGGGCCGTGTTTGTGACTCCATGCACTAGTGTGACGGCTGCGTGCGAATCTACAAATGGTAATACTTTCACGCTCCCAACTTTTAAGGAATGGAGCACACTTCCATGCATATCCTGTTTAGACATTTGTTTGAGACACATTTGAAAGCTTCAGGTTTGGTGATGCTGGAGTTACTTCTATTTCCTCTTCCATTTTAAGTCCTGTTAACATTTGGGCTGCTGCGTGCCCACTTGTAATAATTGCCTCTTTCTTCACTAATGAAGCAGAAAGAGGAGGAGCTCCCTCAAGTACGGGAAAAAGCAAGCAATCAGGAACCTTGATTTTAAGGAAGTAGGAACCATGGCCTCTTTTGCTAGCTGCTGATTTCACAGCTATCATCATGCAAAAGAAATGCAGATTACTTACTTGAGCATAACTGTAGTTTCTTCTCATTCAGAGGAGTCCACGGTGGTACAGAACTAGATGCTCCTCTGCATATTTTCCCAAACCCAAGTAATAAAATACTATAGAATAGGCTTAGAGGTGAACTAATTTAAATTTGGGAGAGAAATGTGATAATAAGTTGGTATTTTAATTAACTGGCCTTTTGCTCTTCAGATATTGTTTTAGAAATTTGCCCATGGTGAGTTTTAGCCACCCTTCCTAAGTCCTTTTTCCTGCCTCTTCTCTTTTTTTCTCCCCACCCCATATCTTGGGGGTTGAAAATGAGTCTGCGTACTCAGCATGCCACAAGGCCTGTACTCACACTTCTGTGTCAGGAGAGGGTTTGGAAGAAAATAGGGAATGGCTATTTTATATTATAAATGGAAACTGGAATTTTGCACAGCAAAGCAATTTCAGTACGAAGAAAGATCGCAAGTGTCACATTTGTTGAAATGCTACAGCCTGGATTGGTCTTTGAACAGATTGTATGAGCTACATTATTTTAGCACACTTTGTATTTAGCTGCAAGACTTGTCAGGCAGAAAGCAAGAGGAAATCATGCTGGAGGCCAGGGAGACAGCAAAAAAGAGTGGGATTTGAGCAAGTATTTGAAGATGTTTCTTTCCAGAGGAAAAAAAAAAAGACCATTTGAAATACAGGTGGCGGTTGTAGGGGAAACACAAAGTACCATGTGGGTTAAGGAGAAAAAAGAAAAAGCAGAGCATAGGATGCAAGAAATGGGTAGCAAGAGGAGCTACCAGGGTTACAGGTTATGGGTGAGGGTGATACAAAAAAAGGCAGAAAACAAGAAATGATACTAGATGAAATGACAGAATTGGGAAGGTGAGAGCTGAGGAGAAATATGATATAGCTCTAACAACAGGGGTTGCTCTTTGCTCATTTCACATGGGTAGTGGTAGGATTGCTTAGTAGATCTCTGTATTAGGCTATCCTCTTCCAAATCAGCTGCCCAATTTACATGCTATGTAGCATATATTCTGTTAGCGTGGTTTGGGTTATAGCATTTAGAAATATTATTACAAACCTTAAAAAATGAGAAAAGCTTAAAGCTAAAAAATGGGAAAAGCTTAAAGCTAAAAAGTACATGTTCGAGTGCAAAATTGAACTTTGCTTTTAAAATTTGTGAGGAGAGATGTTTTTTAAGTCCCTGTGCTTCCTTTGAGCCTCGTCTTTGTTCTGTCATTATGAATTCAGATCCCTTGTGTCCTTTTCTCCTCCCCCTCCTTGGCACGTGTCTCGATTGTTTCACAATTTATCTTTGCTGCCCAGGGAATCCAGCTGTCTGGGGCTGGTGGCTTCATCCTGCCTTGGTGTCAAGGTCGAAATCTTTTAATTTTGCAGGTAGAATGGGTATCACGACCTCAGGGTCTGCTGCTGTGTATTTAAATCCTGCCAGTGTTCTCAGAATGACAATGTTTTGGGTTGATGTGTGTCAGCTGCTTTATTGAGCTCTTTGGCAATATTTTGTCTAATTTATTGTGGCAAAGATACAGTAGTATTTTCTTGTTAGTACTAAAAGCCTGTGGCATTAAAAACTTGCAAGTTAGTAAAAAGCTTATCAACATTCTTATTACAGTTGTTAAACTTCAGGATGTTTACAGACTGTTTTGGCAGCATAATAGAGATTAATTTGCTTTTCTACAATTTCTGCATCATATCTTTAATAAATGTTGCAAAGGTTAGTTATGCTAAGGATGTCTTGTATATATTTCCATTCTTGGAAAAATCATTGCAAAGGGGAATTCTCCCCTTGAAATACCTTTTGTGTCTGCAGAGTTTGGGATTTTAACAAGAGATTGAGTTTTCCTTTAGTCAATTTTTACCAGTACAGAGCCTAAGTACCTAGATTTTTGTGACTGGATTTGCCTATATTTGAGCAATGACATGTAAACTATCTTTGAGCAATGACATGTAAACTAAAGGATGTGGTCTCCTGTGTGTTTTCACTGTTGCTTGATGTTATCAGTGGTTGGACTCAATGATCTTAAAAGTCTCTTTGAACCAAAGAGATTCTGTGATTCTGTGAATTCACTGAAACAAATGCATTAGCACTTTAGCACTAATTTGGCCAACATACTGATCTATTCTGAGAAACTACAATGTAAGTATATTGAGGAAGGTCACATGAAAAGCCAGTTACTCCAAAAGCAACAATTAGATCTTCAGTTTCACATAGGAGTTGAGAGGCTAATGCATATTTGGAGGAAAACTAGAAAACAGTTCAGCTCTAACAAGTTGCTACTGAAATTTTTTGTGCTGGTATTTTTTCTAAGTCTTATGTATTTGGTTTCTAGTGAATTATTTTTAGATATCTCTAACATATTTTATCATTACTGCTTAAAGATGTAGAAGTGTTACAGTAACTCAACAAAATAATTCTAAGACTTTTTTTCTCTTATAGAAGAAAGAGAGTATTTCTATCAACTTGAAAATGTTTGAGACATTGTTGCCTGTATCTTTTGCTTCTTTTCTCCCTTCCTCAATTTCCTCATTCTTTCCTCCCAAATTTCCTCAATCAGACAGTCTGCTTGGAAAATTTTGGCCAAAACTGATGACTGATATGAAAGAATTATGACCCTCTGGGAACACCTCATAACTTCAGTGGCCTCAGATCTGTAGTTGCCGAGAACTTTTTCCTTTTTTCCTTTACCAAGTCCATTCTTTTGCTATCAAGCAAAAAAAGAACAGACCTACAGATTTCTTTAAATTGTTTAGATAGTTATCTTGTTGATATGCTGTTTGAATTGCAAGAAAGCAGTTATTTAGCCATTACATGAAGTTAAAAAAATCTTCATTAGCCATTTACAGGTGTCAGTTGACTGAATATTTTGAAATGTTATCCTCAAATTTGTGTACACCAGTGGCTCTTTTGCATTTTCTGCTGATAGTCTTGTGAGTAACGAACTGATGTACTTGTGGAAGCTAAAAAAAGCCTCCACAGGCAGCAGCTGTGAATTCACGGATCAACTTTTTCCATTAGAAAGAAAACAAAAGGAACCCCACGAAAACCTGATCCCCTTATTAGATTTAGTCTGTTGAAACCTTAATCTTTGATACTAAAAAGAAATGTGGCAGTCATCGTGCCAGATCAGCACTGGGAACTATAATTCTGAGCAAGCTGAAAAAGACTTTTTAGAACAGAATCTGTAGACATCCATAAGAAACCCAAATCCTCCTTATTCACTTGAGTAGCTATGTTGAGTGTGGTGTATTTATGTGCATAAGATGAGTTATTTCTGGTCAAAAGTGTTTTTGTGTCTGCTCAGTTTGGAACAAGATAGATGGCTCATACTGCATGTGCAAATTGTCATTGTAGTCAGTGGTCTAGACATATGGGCATGGTGTTGACGAAACTATCTTATCAACTCTGTCAGCAAAATTTCACATATTTTTTATGTGGTGGTGTTCCAAGTTCCTCAGCATTCGTCTACCTTTCTTATCTCTAAAAAGATTTCTGCATTTTTTTAAAGAATCATTATTTATCCATCTTAATTTAGAAAATTACCTTATCTGAGGCTGCTGAAATCCACATATAAATAAGCAGCAAAACCTAGATTGTGAAGAGAACCAGATGTGATGGGCCTCTTAAGCTCCTAATGGCCTCCACACATGGCTAGATGCAAGTCACAAATTAGGCTTTCACTGCAAGTTCTGCCACTATATACTGCTGCTCTGGATGTGTAAATACAAGTTGCAGAACAAAACATTACATTTCAGATAATAGTCTTGTTATGTGTGAATAACTCTATTTTGTATGTATTCAAATGTAAAGACAAAGGCACATGGTTTATTAAAGATCTGTACTTAAGATATGCAGCTTGTGAATAACGCTATTCTAAATGCATAGTGAAGACTGCTCTACTTGGTGAAGGCACAAGGATGCCAGGAAATATAGTTCTGCTTCAGATTTTTTTTCTGAAAAGTGTCTGACCCAGTCTTTAAATGTCTCCAATTAAATGTGTCGTATTCTTAGATGTTTCAAAATTATTCAACTTGGTCCTTGTCAGATTTGATCTGTGTGGCTCTTAAAAAAATAACCTTAATTGATGAAAATTTGGTTAGTATTCTGAATGAAATTCCACTTGGAGCATTTTATAACAGTGTTTGCAGGCAGCTTAGAATTGTACTCGTGTAAAGCTTTCTGGTAGCCAGACAGGAGACTCTGTGACCAGCACGATTAGCATGAAAGTGAATTCGAGCTGTTCCCCAAGGAGGGTTGTTTAGCTGGGACCCAGTG
This sequence comes from Apaloderma vittatum, assembly GCF_000703405.1. Classification (NCBI taxonomy): domain Eukaryota; kingdom Metazoa; phylum Chordata; class Aves; order Trogoniformes; family Trogonidae; genus Apaloderma; species Apaloderma vittatum. Next base: position 12,555 of record NW_009704904.1, read on the forward strand.
CTGAGGCAGTTCTGGCTTCTGAGTTTGAGTCTAGGCAACCTAAGTCTGTGTTTGCTTTCAGAACATGGTTTAGCCTTTTGAGGAATGTAACTTATCTATTCCAGCAAGGTTTTTAAGCTCTAATGCAACTTAGTGAATAGGTGAGAGGACTTGCTTTCTTGACTAACTAGCTGAAACAGCATTTCTTGTCACTAGCAGGATTATTCTGTTTCTGTAATTCAGAAGGTCAGCACTCTGTTATATGAACCTATCTTCTTATGTATGTATTTAGTCTTTAACTTTTTAAAATATGTGTGATTAATAGAAGATGCAAGATGACAAAACAGAGAGAAAAGATATTAAAGTTCTGTTTTTACTGTGGAATGGTTTGAAATGTTATTTGTAGCTTTAGAATGTTTTTGTTTATTTTGCTACTATTATTGATCCCTTCTGCATTTTACTCGTATTGCTCAGATGAAGAAACTGAGGCAGAAATGTATTTGCTGAGCATATTGAAAAATCAATAATGCAAGCTAGAATTCTTGCTGACTCATCTTTTGCTTGCTGCATCACTCTGTCTTTAATTCTTTGCTTGTTCAAGATTTTAACATGGAATTAAGTTTTGGTGTTTTTTGATAGTTTATTTTGCATTTCTTCTGCTTTGGCTATTTCCTTGAGCTACAGTAGTTTACTCTGGAGTGTCCTCAGCTCATTTCCTTGTAAGGCTATGTAGAGTTCCACTTGAATGCTTAGAAATCTAAAATACTTGCCATGTAGAAATGAGGTTGACACATGGCTGGAAGAAATTTACAGCTGATAAGTGACAGCAGCAAGCTTGTATTTTACAATTTAAGGAGGTTCATAGGTTTTGTTACTATCCTCTATTAGTTTGGATTATGGTATTAGAAAAAAATTTTTAAAAAAGTATGCACAAAAGGCGTTTGCTTCTTTAATCCCCAGAAGAATTTCTTTTAGAGAGTCTGGTCTAATAAAGGGGCAGTTCACAGGTAGTGTCACTTCTTGAAAACAGAATGTAAATCTGAACCTCTCTGATATCTTCAGTACTTCTGCACACTTGGCAAACAAGCGACAAATTATACACAGTGAATTGCTTCAGTATTTGCCCAGGAATGGTGGGATTTGACCCTATTTCACCAACACTGTTATTTCACTGTTTTGAGTTACTTTGTGCTGTTGTGCCGCTCACTTTAATTATTCTGTCCTGAGGAGAAATAGACACCAACCAACGCTACTTTCTAGCTCTTTTCTTCTGTAACTTACTTCCTATTTCCTTCTTTTTTGCAGTCTTTGTTTTCAGTTCACATCCATTTGTGGCTTGATTTCCTAAGGAAGTATGTAACTTAGTTGATCATGCCCTTTATTTTCTGTCTGACAGTTATTTCTTCTTTCCCCGTAACTTTTAAAACTTCCAACTCTTCACCACCACAGTTAATAGAGGGACAAAAATAGAGGTTTCAAACTATTTCTACAAGTTTTTTTGAAAATACACATGTAGGTGAGAGGGGAAAAAGACCTTAGTGTTTTTACTAGGGAAATGGCCACAATATAGTAATAGACCCAAGGTAATTGAAGCGGAGAGAGATGATGTGAATGAAAAACAAGGAGACTGGGCTTAGTGAGTTCTGCTGTTTGTGAATTCAGTTTCTTTGTGTTACAGTTTTCAGTGTCAAAACACATGTGAAGCACAGACATATCTTCAAGTTTGTTTCATTACAGTGACCATGTTCATTATGGACTTATAGAAGGAACTAGGTGGCATTTATTTTGATATGTTTGAAAAGAAGATGCATGGCCCAACCTATTGACATGCGTATATGTGTGCATGAGAGGAGAGCTTGTGTTGGCTTGGATTGCCTTTTCCGTGCCTCCCAGAGGCTGCCATTTAGCAGATGGGAAATAGAAACAAAGGAAATTTGGCAGAAGAAATGATGGAGAAGTGCAATCAGACCTATTAAGAAGCACTTTCAAGATCTGTAGGAGAAAACAGTAGCACTTCCAGTTTTCACGTGACCTTTCTCATAATGAATGGTTTTATTTGCATAAGATGAAGAAGCTTTGGCAAGACCAGCAAAATAATCTTTCTCTTTGAGTTAATATTTGCGAGAAAATCGTGATGGGATCCATGTGGGGGATTCTGTTAGTCTGCAGCATTCTTATATGTGCAGTGTCTGGGAGAAAGTCAAGTATCTTAACCCTCAAATAATGGAACTTCAGAAATGGGTGACTGTATTAATATTATATTTTTATTAAAGTGACATAATTTTTTATATGGAGAGTTTATATGGTTTTAAGTTTGGAGAGACAATGTTATCTCTTATGCCCAGACTTGCTGAATAGCCACATAATCATATGTCTGCCTTCATTTCCCCTTTCTGGGTCAATTCGGAAACTAATTTTGTGAGTTCCTTGGGTTACAAAGATTTGCACAAGGAGGTGGATTGGCACACTTCTGGGTGCCATTAAAAATAAATTGTTTCCGTCCTTATAAACCTTTTTAAGAATCCAGATGTTTTCAACAACTACAAATCATGCCAGTAGGGGTCAGTTTAGTACCAATGGAAGTGGGAACTTTAGGACTGTAGACTTGAGCTAGATTGAATGTGAAGCTTGTATCAGACCACAAATAAACTGAGTATATAATTTGGTAGACAGCCACTAGAACCATGTCTGCTATTCCTACTGAAATTTTGGTTTGAGTCTTTTCCCTAGAAAATAAATGAACAAGTAACCCTTTCTGGAGTTTTGATGATTTTCCACAATATTTTTAGTATTTTGTCCTTGAGGGATATGTGAATGGTATGGGACACTTTGCAAAAAACCCGTGCATATTCATTGAAAAAAAATAGGAACAACAGGATAGGAAAAAGCCTCATTTCTATGATGTGACGTTTAAACTAAAAATTTAGAACATGGTGTAGGTACATGAAAGTCTTTAGATGAAGTTTTTCACAGATAGAAGTGCTGGTGTATGCGCAGAGGCTCCCCACCAACTGAAGTATCATACTGCTCCCACCATCCTTCCCCTCATAAAGAAATCTGCTTTGACTTTGTTAGGACCACTGGTGTGCTTTTGAATTTTTACTGTTTATCTGAGACCACAAGTGGCCATAGCTATTCCTTAAGGCAAGTATGTCTAATATACAAAAGCAGAAGGCAGGAGGGAAAAACAATACTTGGGTGTCAGATAAAGAGAGTCCCTGCTAGCTTCATGTTTTTCGTGCAGTTGCTTTTTCTGCAGGTGTCTAACTTTGTCTTCTTTTTGCAGCCTGAACCACTTTGATTCATGCTGCGTGTACAGAATAGCTGCCTAAGTGCATCCATTTTCAGATTTATACATTCCAGGAAAAAATAAATGACAGCCTATATATTTTAGAAAGGTTTACCTTTTTTGTTAATTCAGTAGTGACACCTGCAGAAGTTCTTAGTTTGCATTTGGTCACTTTTTCACGAATAGTACATAGATGGCTCTTTCTACTGTGAATTTTAAAAACCTCGAGTGGATGTTGAGTCATGTAGGACATTGAGCTCAGCAGAGTTGTTAAACTTGACTTGTTCTATATTGGTTGATACTGTTAATTAATATTAACAATGAGAATGTTAAAAGGATATTTGCAGAAGTGTTTTGAAAAGGAGTAATCACCTCCTATTTTTCTTATCTGCTTTTTTGTCCTGTACTGATTTCTAGATGCTGTAATTCAAATTAGGTTGAGTATTAGTTTTAATAATCTAATTGGTGCAATTTAATGATCTCACTGAGGTCAGTGTTACAATGGGCTGTGTTTTAATGAAAGTATAAGGGGGAACAATGTTGAGAATATGCAAAAATTCCTTTTTTGATTCAAAGATACTGCCCAGTCAAGACTGAAATAACATCATATATTTCCCAACTGAAAGAGTGGAATAACATCATTGGAATAACATCAAAAGTTTTATGACTGTGTTTGCAGCAGCAGCAAATATAACAGCTTTGAATTTACTTTGGTTTTTTTTTCTTTTTTAAAAACTTATTTTCTTTGGAAGCTATGTCCTCATCTTGCTTTTTTCTGTACTTCTGTTTCCACTCTAGCACACTGTGCAGATTATGTAAGTTAAGTGGATATAACTTCATGCATTACTAAAATATATCTAATCAGTACGCACAGAAATTTGGGTTGAGGACCTAACTTTTGTTTCGATTTTTTTTTGTTATTTCTCAAGATATTTGCCATGATAAGTTTGACTTTGTCTGGTATCTAAGTCTAGTGCAAGATTCCCCAAACTTTGGGACTTCAGCTACAAACATCAGATACCTCTGTCCATGTGTATGCTTCTAAAAGCTATAGCAGGACTTAGAGACTTGGTCATGTTCCTCTGGAAAAAGATCATAAGTTTGAATACAGCTTTATTCACTGCTACCTTTTCTTGTTAGAATATAATGTTCCTTAAAATGATCTTGAGTAAAGTTTTGTTTAATGCAAAATTGAATAATTTGACTGTTTTGAGATAAACTATATTGTTTCTTAAAAAGTACATTGTCATTTCTGCACCTCTTGAGTGACTCTCCATTATAAAGTTAGCTTTGGCAAGCTTATGAAAAATTGCTGGTTGAAGGACTGCTAACACTTGCAGCATGTTGCAAGTGTTGAGTCTCATTTTCCTTCCTGAGTTTAGGGAGTAGGTGTGTTGATAAATGTTGGTTCAAAAAACAGCTGGGAGTTGCTGCCTCTCTTATTTGTCCTTTTTGAGCCATGACAATTCAAACCTCTTTGCCTTCTTCGTGTCATTCCATGTGTTTCTGTGTCAGCATTGGCATCTGGTATGCTTTGCTTTTTTTATCCTGGACAAAACAAAAGAATACTTGTCTTGCTAACCTGGTTCCCATGGCATGTACCTACAAGCCTTGAATACAGGCCCTAAATCGTTATTCTAGTCATTTGAACCATTGACCAAAAAATTAGGGCTGAGTTCCCCTCTCCCCCAATATTCCATCAGTTCCTTCCTCTGTTATGCTCTTGCACAATATTAAGTGTACCAGGAGCCAGGCTTTCAAGGTCTGTCCTCACATGCTGTGTCTTCATTTTTGCTTAAGCCTAAGCAACAGGGTTGTTTCTCAGAACTGCTTGTGATTCTCCATTTGATCTTCTGTGAAGGACAAATCCTTTCTTTTCTTCACAGCTAGCCTCCCTTTGAATGAGTAAGTTTTATCCCATTATTTAGATTTCAACTCTTCACTTAGCATTTTAAGTGTCTTAAACTAGCATGGCTTTTATTACAGAAATTCCAACAAGAAGATTTCTTAATGAGTCTCTCTTGTGTTTCTATTCATAGATCCAAAATGGGCCAAGGCCTGCCAGTGTTGTGTGCTATGGGGTTAGAAGAGTGCTGTATTTTCTGCAGAGGGGAGCTGGGAAGGAGCACCAAAACTGTTAAGACTCTTGAATTCTTTTTCAACACCTGCTATTACCTTCCATGTCTTGTTAAATTGGTACATAACCTATGATGCCCCAAGCGGTGCAGAGCTTCGCAGAACATATGTCAGGCGTAGAGTGTGGTGCCTGCAAGATGTGGGAAATGGTTCAAGAGAATAATATGCTGCAAAATTGCCAAAACTCTCAATGATATGGAAGTAATTTGCTATAATTAGCAGGTTTTCTGATGCAATCACTTGATAATTGTGTACTTTGAGGCTAATAACATAAACTAACAAAGAGCAGGAAATCATTACATGTTTCTTTAAAATTTATATAAGCCCCAGTGCATAAAATGCCCCACAGGATGGGAGGTGGTATATGGGAACTGCTTTTTCTATTTGTTTTGAAATCAGCTCTAATAAGGTAGGTGGTCTGAGAAACAATTTGCAAAGGACTCTGAAGGTCAGAAGATTCTCAGGGGTTTGATATTTCAGTGCAAACCTTGAAAAGAAAACATTTTTATATGAAAGTACCTAGGATAGTGATAGCATCACCAACTCTATACTGGTGGTTAAAAGAAGTGTTGTACAAGAAAACAGAAGATAACGCTATGCACATTAAAAGCAAAAAAGCCCTGTGTTCCCAACAGCCTTACACCTCTGCAACTGAAAGACGGCTTATTCCAGGTGGCTGTTTTTCAGTATCTTCCAATGACTGAGACAGGAGCTGGTCTGTGTGTAAATCAGAGGGCCTACAAAGCAGCAGTAGTAAAGTGTGAATTTTGTGGCCATTAAAATTTCATTTCTCAGTCATCATCGGTTGTATTTGGGCCAATAGCCAGGCAATTTATCTTAATAGGGAGCCAGTAAGCAAGTAAACAATGATCTGTGGTGGGTAAGAAGATGCTCAATACAAAGAGAACACTTGCCTTGTTTTTATGCTGAACTTCGGCAACATGAGCTCCCCTCAGAAATGCATTTAAGCTATATGCTGGTGAAAATATGAAATGGAACAGGCTAAAGGAAGGCCAGTAAACCAGAATGCTGAAGGCATTTGCGGTTGCATTGCTTGATATTGCCAACTGGTCCTTCAGATGGAATAGGATAATATACCTGAGAAATGACCCCTTGAGTTGTCAAATTAACTTCAAAGATACCTGCTCAAGGAAAGTACAACAGAGAGTAAAGAGACGCATAGGGTAGGAGGGTGTCTAGAAGCAATGAAGATAGGTGTTGACAAACAGGATTTTCAGCAGTTGCTCTGCTGATGGTTTTTGCTAAGAAAACATCCCGACAAGTCACCATCCCTGGAGGAGCTTTAAGAAATGGGTAGATGTTGTACTTAGGGACATAGTTTAGTGATGTTGATAGGGCTAGGAGAAAGGTTGGACTTCATGATCCTGAAGGTCTCTTCCAACTGAAACTCTTTTATGATTCTATAAAAACAACATGACTTGACCTTAGGCATTCAGAAGTAATCTTGGTTAACTTAACTTCCAGTGAGCAGTTCACTCTTCATTTCAGAGCAGGTATAGTCTCCAGAGAAGCCAAGAACTGAGGTCCTGGGATTTTCAGCTGTGATCTGAGTCAGAGAAGCTCCTATTTTTGCTAAGGTCAAGCCGGAGGTGGGTGAAAATAGTTACCCAGGAAGATTGTCTAATAGCTGGACACATTTAACATACATTTTTGACACTATATTTAAGACACTTTTGGACCTAGATGTTTAAGCAGGTGCATGTTTTTACTCCTTTTGTACAGAATCAGATCTCTTATCTGTATCACTTGTAGTACAGTCCTTTATTAAGAATTCCGATGCTCTTTAAGCAATCTTAGTAAAATATACGAAAGGCAAATAATTAAATTTGTTTTTCCTCTCTGCTTTAAGATTACAGCTAAACAGATGATTTATATTTAGCCTTTTTAAAATTAGAGAAAAACTTACTGTCTAGACATACTACATGCCAGCTTACATGTTTCGGAAGTGTAGCTTGAAGAGACGGAAGTCATAGTATCCAATATTATCCTGTGTAACATTTACAAAAGCGATACTGATAGACTCTGCAATGTTTGGGTTAAATTCCTGTCATAGTCTGAGACCGGCTTGCCAGGACCAAGGACTATGCAGCCAGTTGCTCACTGCCACTACCCCTCCCTTTAGGAACAGAAAGGGGGAAAGTTCAACAAAAAGGCTTAAGGATTCAGACTAGGACAGGGAGGGTTTGTTCACCACTTACGGTCATCGGCAAAAATACCAGAGTAGACTTGGGGAGGAAATATAAATTTAATTTACTACCACCAGTTGTCAACTAGATCAGAGTATGAGATATCTATCTATCTATCTATCTATCTATCTATCTATCTATAAATAAAAAAAAAATAGAAAAACAACAAAAAACTTGATCTTAAATATCCTTCTCTGCCCACCCCTCCCTTCTTCCTGGCTACTTCTTCCCCGCCAGTGGTGCAGGGGATGGGGTGTGAAGTCTGTCCATTACTCATTGTCCATGGCAAAGCCGGTTAGCTCAGTCAGTTAAAGCGTGTTGCTGATAACACCAAGGTCGCGTGTTCGATCCCCATGTGTTGCCTGACCTAGTTGAGAGGCGTCCCTGCCCATGTCAGGGAGGTTGGATTAAATGAGCTCTAAGGTCCCTTCCAGCCTAGGCCATTCTATGATTCCTTCTCAGGAAAAGGACTCCTTGCAGTCTTGCCCTGATGCCATGTGGTGTCCATCTCATGAGAGACACTCCTTCTCCTCCACAAGTCCTTCCCAACAGTGTGGGACCTACCCGCAGGCTGCAGTGCCCTCTGCTCCAGTGCAGGTTCTTCTTGGAGTCGCGGGTCATTTTGGCTGTGTCCTCTGCTCCTGTGTAGTCTCTCTCTCCCCTGGCAGGGGGTCCTCCATGTGCTGCTGCATCCTGGATGTTTTGCCACTGTTGAGCTCCTCAGTTTGCAGGCTCTCATCATCCTGCCACCATCTCAGCACATGGCTCAGGGAGATCTCTGCCCTGGTGCCCTTCTTCCTTCCCTTTGTCCTCACCGACCACAGAGTTTCTCACTTCACCTCTCCCTCTGCTCCAAAACAAGCAATGCCCCAACACAAAAAATCCCAGTGTGAAGAGGCTGGTCCCACAGGTTTTTCCCCTTAAATCCATTGATTGCAGAGGTGCTGATTGGCCTGGCCTTGGCCAGAGGAGAGGTTGGACTTTTTACCTGGAGCTGGGGGAGGCTCTAGAAATTTTGCAAGGAGCCACCCCCACAGCCCTCCACCCACTGCCAAAAAACCTTACCAGATGTAAACCTATGACAATTACTTATTAAAAGAAACATCTTTATAGGAATCTGTTCTTTAATTCCTTTTTTGCACTCTTCAGAGTAGATTTTTTTTCCCTAAACTAGTGAGAAGATTGACTTCATTAGTGTGAAGCTGTACAAGTGATGTGTTCTTGGCTTTAATTTCTTATTTTGCCCTTAATGTCAGTAGTAGTTTTAGATTATTTCTAAGTCAAGAACAAAGTGTTCTCAATTTTTCTGTGTATGTAAAAGATGTGTTGTGTGAAAAAGGTACAGGCTTTGTGGAGAAAGATGACATTTCTGTGTGCTGGAGAAATACACTAAATTACATTAGAGATTTTGTTCTGCATTCAGAAGAAAATATGAAGATACTAACTTCTCTCGATCCAGTAATTTCATAAGAACAGCACAGAAGTTGTTTAATTTAGCTAAAAATTGGTTTAGTTAAATTAGTGAAGAATCTTACTTGAACACATCTAGATTGTCTATGATTGATGTGAAGTAAAGCAATATGAATCAGATTGTACTGCTTTTATTTGGACTAAATTATTTTTCTTCAGCTTAACAAATAATTTTAAAACTAATTTCAGATGGTGCACTTGGATGCTGATGATGTCCGTAGCCTGGATTCAACTCTTCTAATGCAGTTTAATTTAGTAGAGAGATATGTCAAGTGATGAAACTATCTTCATTTTCTCGTAATGTTTTTGAAGTTGAATTATCAAATTGAGTTTAGACAGGAAGAAAAAGAAAAAACAACCAACAACAAACCTCAAACCTCATTGAGCCATTTTAAGTCATGAGAGTGTAAGGATTTAGATGCATGAATAAAGTGTATGTGGTTAACTGCTCCACAGCAGCTGTCCATAAATGTTCTCTCTTGTCACTTCAGGATTAAACATTGTTAATGAGCTCCTGTTCCTAAACTGTATCCTAATGGTGTGCAGACTGATTTCTCCAGTATGAACTGATGTCCTTTCAACTTCATCTGTGATCACTTATCTTTGTGATGCTGTCTCTAATAAACATTTTTAACAGTATTTGGGCTTTTAAAGCGTGAAACAGGTAAAATACCTAGCTGTTCTGAAATTTCTGAAAGCAGTTGGACAAAACGTTTTCTGTTATTTCTGCTGAAGGATTTCTGGCATCTCATCCTTCTCTTTCTACCTCTGAGTTGTTGGAGATTCTGCGCAGAGATGGTTGTCTACTTGAATCATAGCAAGAGCAAATTAATCCTCGTGCTTTGCCACAGTATTCCTTAGACATTGTCATTGGTTTTTAACCACAACTGCTGATGAGCAGAGTTTATTTTTTTGCCTCTGCTATCGCTCTCTGTGGTGCCAGCTTTCTCGATAATTTGGGTGGTCATTTTTTAATCTTGTTTTGCATTCATCAACAAAGAGTATATTTTCCTGTTGCTTTAGCAGTTCATTTAGTGTGCTCTGAAGTGCCTCCTTGTATTCTCTGGTCCTGCGCACAGTAATAACTTTCTCATCTGCAACTATTACTGCCATTTTTACTCTATCCAATTCCATGTTCTTTCCTGCTCTAGATTATTGATAGATATAGGAGATAGAAAGAGTACTGAGCTGAAAAAGTATCGCTGTGCCTCTTCCTACAGCCAGGGCTTCTTTCACATGGGCACAGTGTTACATCCACTAACAGAATTCACTAAGTACCAGATCTATTGACTTGTTTCAGCACTGAAATGGATGAAAGGGCTAAAAAATATCAGAAAGAATAAAGCTGCCAGCTTCCTCCTTCCTGTTTCTGAAGCATGAAGTAGGTAACTAAAATTGAAAATTTTAGCCTAAAGATTATAATTCCCCATGTGTAATTACTGTATTGCATAATAATTTTTAAAGCTCAGAAAACAGGAGAGAGAGAGAGTTGCTTTAAACAATGATGGTTAATGAATTTGGACTTGAGGAATTGCTCTGTTTCCCATGCTTAATATCCTGCATCAATTCAAAACCACCTACCTCTTATGTTTCTCAGTCTCTGAAGCAATTAACTGTGATATCCAAAACTACGGTTGTAAATTTAGATGAAGAATAAGCTGCAGTGACAGAAGAACTGTGAAGCAGCAGTTAATGTTCTGCTTTGCTGTTGATACAAAAAAAGAGAAAGAATAAGAAAAATCTCTCAGCATGACTCTCCAAAAGTGTGATGTTTCTCCAAGTTTTTTGGGTAGCCGTTTTATAGGTTTTTTTCACATGCTTCACCTTCTTTTTCTACTATTTAGTGCACCCAGGAGATATTGTTTGCAAATCACAGATCAGTCGGCACCCAAGGACAATAGAGATAAGCACAGGTGTATTTGCACAACTCCGTGCTATATGTGTGTGTTGCCCCGTTAACTTTCTAGATTGGGAGCAGGTATCCATATCCAAGAAGTTCCTTTTTAAATGACAGCTGCAAAGCATAATGCTACTATTTGTATCATTAGTTGGATTCTTTTATAGATTTAATCTCTGCTGCAGTTTCCAGAGAACAGAACAGGTATATAACCTATGAAGAGGAAAAGGGATCACATTCATATTTCCTAAGGTCATCTCGTACATTACTAACTCATTTTCTTACTATCTCTTTTCTTCATCATTATTATTTTTTCCTGATTTTACTTTTACCGTAATTGTCATTGCTTCCTGGATTGTTTGATACACAGTTATTAAAATTTGCAGATTGATGACCTTTTTCAATTTAGTGAATATTTCCTATGAAAATTATTTGGCTTTGATGGGAAAAAATAGAAACTTTACTTCTGTAAGTAGTTTTATTGGTCATATCAAGGTCAAATGATGGATTACTAACAGAATTTAGTTTAAAACATTTATTATATTAGAGCTACTCTTTTAGTCCATGTGTTTTAGAATCAGTTATGAATTAAAACATTAATGTTGTTATACACAGAAGATTAAAATATTAGCAGTTTCTTCCAAAGATTGCAATGATATTCAATATTTAAAAAAAGATTTAATGCTTTCTCTGTCAAATTGATTTAGTATTTTGAAACTGTATTGGTTATGAATTTCACTAATTTTTAGTGTGGTATTGTTGATTGTATTAGCTATTTCAGGGTAGTTATCAAATAACTGTTATCAAATAATTGTTTTCTTATGTGACTGATTTAAGCTGCATTGATAAATCACTTGAGACCCTTTTCCTGAAGATCTTTAAGTTTAGTGGTTCTGCAGGTTCAGTTATACTCACCGATACAGTTTACTGGAATTTTTACTAATGATAAGGGAAATTTATGTTAAACTTTGTTTGTCTTACTGCTTTCCCTGATGTCCTTGTTATGGTCTTGTTTGTTCTCTGCACTCCTGGCAACTACACTGAATCATGCTGTGGTATGGAATCATGGCTGCCTTCTAGAGGATGATTTAAATGCACGTCTTGCCTTGCTACTGCCATACCATGTATAGTTTTTATAAGTTATTATGTAAATCTTGCATTGATACACTGAATGAAACTACAAACTTACTTAAAAAAATTATTTCTGTTCTTTTTGTGAGTATAAGTGAAATTAGAATATGTAACCCGAAGGATGTTCTATCAGGTTATGCTTGGATTACAAATCTGAGTAATCAGGGGAGTGACAGCATTGTCCAGAGTGATACAGAGGGAAGCTTTGTTAGAAACAAAAGGCAAAAACTTTGTTTGAGCTTACTAGACAGATATCAAGATATCAAAAAGAACTTTTCCACTCTCTCATCTGTTTCTATGACTTTGCCCATTGCCTGTACATTGGTAGATATTATTGTGAAGTACCTACTTCACATTTGCTCTAGCAAATGCAGCCAAATGGAGTCTCTCCTTGTTTGTATTTTGTAGTCTTTCTTTTACATTTTTTACTTTGTGAGTGTGTACCAGTTCTGCAATGGAAATGCTATCTATGTATGCCAACAATAATGGCAGGTCTGGCATAATTCTCAGTGTCCTAGCCTTTTATCCCTATTTTTTTTTTAATCAAAGAGGAGTTGATATCTAATTATTTGATTGTTTGAAATTATTTATACCACAGTGAATCAATAAAATGAGATGAGAGAAGTACTGCTTTCATTGGGAGAATCAATCTAACATTTCAAGTTGCTGATGTGTGTGTGTCTTGTGCCTTTTAGCATATGGACAGAGATGAGCAAAATTTTCTGAGTTTATTCATAGAGATTACCAATTGTGATCATTAAATGTGGGACTTGTCTACAAGTATCAGAGAAGGTGGTAGTTAATGCCAGTAGTGATAGCAGTTGTATTACAAAGGAAACTGAAAGCAGTAACTTACTGATACATGAAGCATGTCAGAGGACACTGTGGGGATTTACTCCGAATCTTAAGGCTCTCCTCTGTGATTTACACAGGGGATGCCCTTTTGGAAGCCACTGGTGAGATGAAGGAGTAGAAGTCATGAAAAGTGAGTTAATGAGCTTCCTCTTTCTGTGCCCTGAAGAAGGATGTCAGCAGGGTGGGATTCGCTGGGGTGAGGATAGGGCAATCAGAACATAGGAGCAACTATGCTAGGTCAAATCAAAATCCATTCTTCTAGCCCACTCACTTGTTTGATAGTGACTGGATATAGATATTCCAAGACAAACAAAATTATCTTTCCTACAACGTAGCTTTCCAGGATGTATGCTGTTGTTTGAGTCTTTCCAAGCAGCATTACATCTCAATTTGTTCAAGAGGCCTTAATTTACTTTTTTTGCAATTAATTAAATTAGGTGCTTTATGTTTCTGTCTTTGTTTTCTGTAGCATCCTACAGCAATATAGGCTGTAATGTAATTATACTTTGTATAAAGTTTAATTTGTTGTTGATATTCTACATGATATTTCTCTTCTGCTTCATATTTCTCATATTTAAGAAAATGAGTCTTTGTTCGTCATCTCCCTTTCACGTGTAATTTTGTCTCGTAGCTAGGATGTCTTTTTCCAAGATGAGTCTGTTGAGCTTCTCTCGATACAGACATCACTCTGTAACTTGCATCCACAGTGTTGCTCGTCGCTGTAGCATTTCTAGTTCTGTTACATTCACTTTGAAATGGGGTGACCATAGCTGCGTGCTGTGCTAGAGAACTGGATGCTTTATGGAGTTATTCATTGCTGCATTGACCTTTCTCTTTTTTTTTTTCTGTTCCATTCCTAATAGCACTGACCATTTAATTTGCTGTTTTCACTGCTGGTTGGCTTTCAACTGGTATTTTCAGAGAACTGTAAACAAAGATGCAAAAATCTCTGTTCTGATTGGTGTCAAGATTTGGACTTTAAAGCCTACTAGGGTGTGTGCCTTATGATGGTGATTTTTTATAAATAAATTAATCTGTTTATCAGTGTTGAATTTCATCTGCTAGTTTATTTTCCAGTCGCTCATTATAGGAATATTATAGGACTTGACTATCCTGAAAAATTTTATATTATCAACAGACTTTACCAGCTGACCTCCTTTTGTACAGTGTAGATTTTGGCACAAACACATGTCAGACTCCACAAACCCCTTCCCCATTATGAAAACTGAACATTTCTACAGTAATTTTATATCGTTTAACCGTTTAATAATTTGTGAGAAGGTTTTTCTTCCTACTTGATGAAGTCGCAGCTTCTGGGAGGGAGAGATTTGCTGAAGAGTTTTGTAAAAACCTTTCTTGGAAATTAAGGTAGGCTGTCAGCTAAATCATCCACTCCATAAGTTAGATGGCTTCTTTGATGAAGTCTGGTAGATTTGTGAGATGTCATTTCTTCCAAGAAAGCTATATAGAACAATAATCATATTTATCGCTATCTGTATTAATTCTGTTCTCTTTTCTGTTATTTCTACCATTTTTCATAGTATAGAAGTCTCACTCGGAGGCGTTCATTTCATAGGTGTCCTCTGAAACTGTTGAAAACATAATTTCTTGGTTTTCACCATTCATTTCATTTGTCAATTTTATGATGTTAAAAAAAGTAAAAGGGATTTGTTGCTTTGACACACTTGTTGTTGTATGTGTGTATATTATTTCAGTATGCAGAAGTGACTTACTGGGTGTTTCCTGAGCAGCATCTGTTGCCATAAGAAACACCTTGGCCACAGATCACTCTTCTCCCAGGATGCTGTGGTGGTTGGAGGTCAGTGACACGATGACTTTCCCAACACGAAGCTTTTGGCTCCTTTGTCCCTGTCTACCCATACCAGCTGTACTGGAGCAAACTTTGTTGCACTGCTGACAGCATCAGTGCTATCAATTGTTCAAGAAAGTGTTCTGCTTAAAAAATCCTCCTCCCCTAAATTATATTTAATCGGAGTGTCTCTCTTGTGGTTCATAATGATTAACATCCTGTGCTGTATGAGCAAAGGTTGTGGAGGGAAACAGGGGAGAAGGCTAAAAAGGCTGTAAAATGCTGTTGCTGCCTAAATCTTTGTATTGTCAAATGACAGCCTGTGTGAGCAGTGGTCACAAGGAGTACTTGGTTGGAAAATGAGTTGGTTTGTGATAGAGCATAGTGATTAACATTGCTTTTTACACCTAACAAAAATAGACTATCAAAAGCTACAGTGACTAAGAAATGATAGTTACCAATAAATTATATAGCCAAGAATTTATTTTCTGTTTCTTTGCAACAACAAGCCTGAATATTCAGTGTCGGAATTATAAAAAGTTATGAGTTTCTATGAATGCCATAAAACACCCTGCTGAGCTCTAGAGTCTGGATACACAGGAAATCATATTGGTCTGAGATCTCTAAGTCGGATTCTAAGGTTGTCATGGGTGTGGTGTCTGTCTTGTTCTCAGTAAAACATTCCTGATGAATGTTATTCATTCAAGACTTGACCATAAGTTGGCTAAAGATCAGTATTGCTTACTTTTGGATTCTCTGGGTGGTGATAGATTTCCCATAGTGACAGTGTAGTATTTCTGCAAAGGTAGATGATCTAAAGCTGGTTATGATGTTATTGTAAGGAGCTTGAAGTTCAGGCTGCATGCCAACCACCTGTGCAACATGCAGCCTACTATAAGACACAGAGCAGTTTTTAGGAGAGTTACCAAATGTGATTGACAACTAAAAGGCAAAAACTCCCTGATACATCATCTCCCTCTATAGCAGTAATTGGTTAGACTTCAAAGAGAAAAGTTGTTGCAGGAAACTGCATTAGCTAACTAAAAAGGTTGCAGCATGAGACGGTGATCAGCACCTTCCAAAAGCATGTGATCTGTTCTGGCTACAGAGGTGAGCATTGCTTTAGTGTGTCTGCAGTGGTTGTAGTACTACTTAAAAAATCTGCTTAAAACAGTTTCTAAGCGTACGCTGTGTTTTAAATGACTGATATGCTTTCTTGTGTATGGTACTCTTTCCAGCTTCCACTACTTATTCAGAGTAGATGAGTTGAAGCGTCATGGGCGTGAGGTTTAGCTTTAAATCAGATTACAGTTTGGCTTTGAAATGAAGGATTTGCCTTCAGATATGAAAGGAGTCCTTGGAGTGAGAGTGATATGTCACATCACTCATTTTTTATTTTATTTATTATTAATGTCACTATACTATGTGACTCTCAGGGGAGTGAGATCACCCTGAGAATGGCTTTAGGAACTGTGGCTGCTGCAGACCTCTTCTGAGCTCCATGGAGCTGGTGGGCCTGGAGGGCTGTGGCTGGGAACTCACAGCTACCTTGGAGGTGGGAAACTGCATCTGCTATGAGAAGGTGTAGGATTTGAGAAAGGTTGTGATTTATAGAGAAGTGAAGATTCCATCTAAATTTTGGAAGCAGCTGCTTCCTGTGGTGTGGTGCTGGCTTCTGGCTTGCTATTCTTGCTGCATTCAAGAGCTCTTGTGCTTGGTAATTTCTCTGCTTTCAGATGCATGTTCAGATTAGAAACTAGGTAGAGGGCATATTTAGCTTCAGATGGTGCTAAGAAGATAGAATAAGCTGTCTTAGACCTGATAAGAGATTTTTATGAGAAGCAGAGGCTCTCAGCACCATAGCTCAGTGGGATTCTCACTCAGCAACAGCAGCAAAAATCCACTCATCAGCTGGTAAGTGGTGTCACGTCTCTACATAAATTATGAGTAGATAAGTTAGAAGCAGTGTTTCATTTCCTTCTTTCATTTTGATGTCCAACTTTGTGTGCTCTTCTATCAGTGTCAAGATCTCATATCACACACCTGGAAATTTGGGCATAGGCTATAGGGTTTGGAGGAGGTGAGCCATTCTCACAAGATCCCTAATTTCTTTAGAACAAACATCAGAACAGTATGTGATAGAGAAACAATCAAAAAGAGACTTTATGTGCTTTCTGGCAGAGTATACTTACTAATTCCTTGTACTGTTATGTTATTAGAGTCCTGTTTATTCTTTGCTGTGTTGTAACAAGATCTGTGTCACTGACTATTTGTTCGTGGCTAGTGACAAAACGGCATTGCTAATGTGTAAGGATGACACGAGATTTGTCGTCTACTCCTGCTTGACAGCAGTTGTGATTACTGAGACTTGATTGCTACTTCAGTATGCTATGGATAATACTAAAAAGGGCAAGGTCTGAGTCCAATATTTCTATAACACTTGAAAAGTTTTGCCTTTCACTGCGTAGTGACATAGGAACAAGCATCACGATAGAGGATTGTCATCTGAAGTTGATTTGTGAAGATTTTATTTGCTTGGAAAAGAAAATGTATCCATACTAGTACACTACAATCATTCTGTATAGATGATTTTATTTGTTATTTTTACTGATAGGTTTTGTTGAAGGTTTTATTTTTTCCTTATGGCCTGCTATGCAGTTAGGTTCAGGGACTCGTTCAGAAACAAGTCTTTATATAGAAGTATTTTAGTTTTGTAGTTGGAATATTCTGCTTGTATAATAGAAAACCTAATTTATTCATTAACAACTAATGTCATACAGAACAACTGAAAAATCTTCTAAAGCTTTGAAAGTTTTTGTGTTACTGTGTTGTTGGTAGGATTTGGGGTTTTTCTCGGGAATTTTTCTTGGTTTTGCTTGGTGGGTTTTTTTTGAGACCGTCACCAGTGGAAGACACACATCAGAATCAGTTGAACTGTTACCCTAGATAAATTAGAAAAGATAAAGTAGCATTGTAGGATAACTTTTGCCTGACTCAGTGCTTAAAGCAGGGTCTGCTCTGAGGTCAGACCAGGATGCTCAGGCCCTCTAAGGATGGCGAAACTGTGAAGCCTCGCTGAGCAGCCTGTTCTCTAATCCATAATGCTAAGTGAGGCTGCCATTGCAAACTATTTTTAAATTTTTTTTTCACTTTTACTACAGAACTGCTGTTTACATTTACTTGGTGTTATGCTGCATCAGCTGCTGTGTCTTTGTTTTGTGCTCCTATATGTGTTAATAAAGCTCTATTAACATAATTCTTAATTATGTCTGGGCATCGCAAGTCAGAAGTGAAGAAAGTTGAACATTTTCAATGATGCGAAAAGACACTTATCAGCCTTCGAGTTGTGGGTTATATTTCTACCCCTTACCGTATTTTTAACAAAGAGATTACTATCTTCTGTAGTTCTGTTGTGACCCCGAACTCTTTTACAAAGTATAATTGAAATTAAGTTTAAAGATTGATCCTCTGTAGAGTAGCTGAACAAGATTAATGTTAATTGATGGTTTCAGACAAACATCAGTGCTATATAATATAGCTACATTTAATTTTTAATATGATTTAGACTTAGAGATCTGGATGGATGGATCAAAAAAAAAAAGGAACCTGAGTGCTTCCTTGCCTGTAAAAAGCTTCTAGCATTTTTTCATTGGTGAGTTTAAGAGAAGATGCTATATTCATGTGGACTGTTTATTTCAAGAAAAACAAGTCCCCTAGAAAAAAAATACATTACAATGACATTGAAGCTGAGGGTAAAAAACAGGAACAAAAAAAGTAGTTCTAGTGTTCCCTAGGCTTTTAATAGTCATAACTCCTTATATTCATTATTACCTCTAAGATTTAATTTATAAGTTTTGCTTTTACATGTAGCGTGGTTCATTACTGCAGTGTACAGCATAACAATAAGCTGAAAACTTGAAAGCATGCTGCTTTATGGTCTATTTAATGACTGGGAGGTACTCTAAAAGTATTTGTCTTGGAATGGCAAAAATCATGCTTAGTGCTGCACTGTCCTGGTGCAGTATTAACTTCCTGGCCCCATCCACTGTAGAGTCAGAGGTAGGATGGATCTGCTTAGCAACAGCAAGAAAGTTCTCTATTCACACTTCACTGTGCTGTTTGCCAAGTGTGTGTGCTGTTTGCCAAGTGTGAGATGCTTGAGCAAAACTGCAGCCTACTCTGGGTTCCCCTTCCCTGATTTATACTTGGCCAGTCCTACAGATTCCTTTTTCCCATTTTAGTCATTGAGTGTCTTCATTCCTACCAAACTGCCAGAATCTTAGAATGAAAAGATTGATTTACATTTTCTATATTAACCAAATACTGTTTTTTGTGGGAAAAAGAGTGGAGGAGATTTTATTTTTTTTAATATTAAAAAAATAATTATTCAATATATTTTTTTTGAGGTAGAGAACTATTTTTTCTCCAATCTGGAAGTGAATATTCCCTGTATCAAGGTTTTAGGCTGAAATACATATTTTTATTTAAAAGTGATGACTTTCTGCTCGTCACAAGTGGATAGTGCCCAAGGTGCTGGAGCACGAACATCAACTGCTGCTGCTTGCTGGTGCCACAGTGTGTTTGCCACGCTGCCACCCCTGACAGTTCCTCAGCTCGTAGAAGTCAGCTCCTGTGTGGTTTCTCTAGTTTTTCTAATTGACTTAATGGTTGTGCTTAACGAAGGTGCTAGGTCCATGCTTTACAGAAGCTTGTATTTCCTGTCTTCCAGGTGCTGACTGGAGCTCTGCGGTACAGAAAGCTGCTGCAGAGTTTTAGAAACCTGGAACAGAAAGTTTTCTTCAGCTGGCTTCAGGAAAGAAGCTGCTGATGCTACCAGGCATGCCACAAACATTTGTGAGACTTATCCAGGCTGGCTTCTGTTAACATGTTTATCTTGAAGAATCAAACTCAAGTGCAGAAAATTTCCCGTGTGATACTGCAGCGTATTTTATGAGTTGGTTGTTTTAAACCATCTTAGTACCAAACTATGGTCAACATAGTTGAGTGTCTGAGCATTTTCTTTAAATGAGGAAATTTCTAAACCTTGCTACTTGTGATCATTAGAAACTGTTTTATTTCCTCACTACTGCTATGCTTTTCCCTTTTCTTCTTTGCCCGTGCTTCTCTCATCTTCACGTATCATCTTTTGTCCTCTCCCATTTCCCTTTTCACATGTAAATGTAACATTAAAATATTGAGGGCTTGTATGTTCTTTCCCTTCTCACTCTCCAATGAGAATTCTACTAATTTTTTAATCCCCTAATTATGTCTCTGGGCAGTTAGTCTTTTTTTTTTTTTTTCCCCTGTTTATATGGTTCTTCTTTTCGTTCATTCGTGTCCTGTCAAACTTGTTCCATAACACTGACTGTCCTTGTTGTCCCAAGCACTCCTCTTCCTCCCTCCCTGCTCATCGCACACAACTGCACTATGTTTTCCCAGTTGTGTTCTTGCCGTGCCACTCCTGTGCTGAGCTGTGTTGGCTCTGTACTCCTTCAGCCAGGTGGCTGTGGCTTTAGGGCATGGGGGAGGAGGAGCAAAACCCTCAGCAGTGGCCATGTCAACTGGATTTGAACAAATTTAACAAATTTGTTAACAAGCATGCAAGAGAAGAGGAAAGCTGTCTGCTCCTTATCTTTAATGAGAGGATGTTACAGGAGTTTCAGTGTAACAACCTGAGAGTAAGATGCGCTTCATAGTTTACTTAGTGGAGTATCAAAATCATATTAGGTGGTTTGGTTGGTTGGTTGGGGGTTTTTTTGTTTTTTTTTTGTGGGGAGAGGTGTTTTGTTTGAAGCACTTCATAACTGGGAGTTGGTTAAACAAAACATTAATTTAGGATTAATCTCCCAGACTCTGCAAATGCTTGCCTCTTCATAGTGGGAAGACTAAATCCTTAACTTGCGCTTGTACACAAGCTTTATATTTTTATTTAATCTCTCAAGTTTCCTTACAGCTATCACAATCAAATTGTAAATGAGAATGCGGAATAAATAATTGTCCTATGTTCAAGTGGCCAAATGCTTTTTCTGTGACAGAATCAAAATGAAACAGAAATGACAGGGAAAAATTTTTTTTTTCTTTTTTCTTCTGACAGGGAAAAAATTTCAAAGATGTTTTATGATGCTGGTTTTATAGTGTCTTAGACACAAAATACTTCCAAGCGGCAGTGTGTTCTGAGGCATATGAAGACTGAATGTTAAACTGCCTGAAGTCACAGTAATAAACAAAAGCATAGATAATACTGTGAGGATTAATGTTAATTTTGCACTTCTCTGTGTAACTAGGAGTAAGTTCTTACTAGTGTACGTATAAAGAAGGGATGGAGGTAATGAAGGAATATGGCTGGCATGTGAATGTTCAGCACAGTGAACATGGGATAAAAGCACACGAGTTTGGTTTTGGGAGGATTTTGCATTGATTTGCCTGACAAAAGGCAGGAGCATGGTGAGTGTGTAGGTAGGGATGTGTCTGGAGTTGTGCCTCCCTATGTGGCATTTCAAACTGAAGTGGTCTGAAGCAAAGCAGACAAAAATGCAGTTAATAGCAGTCATAATAAAAGTGATATACAACAAAACCCAGTTGGTTACGAGGGAAGCTTACTTAAGCTGTGGTAACAGCTACAGGTTGCTCTTAGGCTGATGCTCAGAGGCAGAGCACAGAATGGAGCACGATGCCTGTGCCCTTCGACCTGGGTCTGTCCCAGGAAGGCACAGACTCTTGTTTGGCTGTGGGTACCTCCTGGGGGCGCTCTTCTTCCAAACTGCTTGCTGCAGGCAGCTCACCCTCAGCCTGCTCTGGTGTCCCCCTCTCTCCCATGCATCCCCTGAGAGAAGCCTGCCCTAGCTGCTGTGCCCTCTGTGAGCCTCTCTGATATGGATGGTAAAATATGAAGGAAGCAGAATTTTAAAATTAAACTGCTTGTTGGATCTTAAGCAGTTTTTTTGTTTTTCAGAGTAAGAGAGCAAATCTGAATTATTTACAAATGTCATTGTGGAATCTAGAGAAAGTGAGTTTGTGATGCACACAGGCTAAGTACCTTTTTTTTTTCCTCTCCCTCCACTCCTGTGCTGTAAGTGCACATTGAAATGCCATTACCTGCTGTAGCTGAGAACAAGGTAATTTGTAATGTGGAACAGCTAATTTTTCATTGTGGTTCCACTGGGGCATAATGCAAAACAATCCAGTATAGCTACAGTGGTAGTATAATAACCTGCATTCAGAGCAGGTGCCATGTCAGTTGCTGTATCCCATCGCCTTTGGCCAGTAATGAAGCAATTTGCAAAATTACTGTAGGCTTTTAAGTATATTTGACATATTCTACTTTTTGCATAATATAGAAACCGATGCAGAAGAAAAAAAAGTTGGGTTTGGACCATTATGAAAAATGAATAAAAATGCAAATTACAGTTAACTGACATCTTCCCCAAATCTAGGAGCCTTAATTACATTAAGGAGCTAATTTGGTGAATCAGATAGAAAGAGAAATGTTTTCAGAGCCAGCTTAGGCAATTTTCTGAGTTGTTTTTTTTTTTTTTCCTAAATTGTACTACGTATGAAGGAGGTGGGAAATGCCAACTCTTTCAGGCTGGCTTTGAGAAGAATCCGACTTAGAACAACTTACAGTAGAACAATGAGCTGCTGACAGAACTAAGCTGCCCCATGAATTTTTTTCTGTGGTATGGAACTTCACCTTTCAGCTGCAAGAAAGCTTTGAAGTGTTGTTTGGTTTGTTTTGTGTTTTTTTTCCCAGAAGTAGATTGTAAACTGCTCTGTATTTCATCTACTGCGTTTTGGGTCTCTTTCATGCTTTGGTTTGGTTTTTTTTTTTTCCCAGAAGTAGATTGTAAACTGCTCTGTATTTCATCTACTGCGTTTTGGGTCTCTTTCATGCCACCTAAGTAAGAGGAAGCATGCCCTGAATCCACCCAGAGCACCAATGTGATCATTCTACTGATATTCCTCGGAGGGACATTTTTTTTTATATTTCTCTCATATTACTCAGCCTCTAATTTTCCTGTAACTTGCTGAAATGTGATGTTTTCCAGACCACTGTTACATTGTCAAATTAAGCTAAAATTGGCCAGAAAATTAGGGAGTTATTTGGAAGAGATCTGGTAGGCTCCTTGTGCAAGCCTACTTTTGCATACCCTGTGGCTAAAACACCACTCCAACCCCCAAGAGAAAGAATCTCTTAATTTTGCTGCAGAGGTGATATTCAAATGTCCCAATGTGTTTGATCTGTGTGTTTGGATTCAGCAATCAAAGTATTAATGTACGTAGCAATATCCGTATCATTAACACCCTGGTACTCTGCAGTGGCCTTTTCTTCTCAGCAGAGCAAATTTTGCTGTATTTTATTGTGTTCCTGGAGAATCCCTGAGAGGTGACTGAAATTTTAAATCTCGAATTGCATCGTAATTCCTTACTTGTGAGACAAAAAACCCATTCTACAAAGCTAGATTCTATCTCATTTCTGTAGATAACAGGAAAATAATTTTTACTGTGTAATCACAATCCTCTTGCAAGGCTGCCTGAACTAGGAGTTCTGATAATCTTAAGTAGTATGCTTCCCCAGCCCCCGTATTTACAAATGGTTTACTTATTCAAGACTTGCCTACCTGAGTCAAAACCAACTCATCTGTCTTCAGAGAAAAGGGTTACAGACTCTAAAATCTCCTTTTAGTATCAGTTCTGTTGTTGTATGGAACCAATTACTATTTTCCTAGTTTTAATCAAGGTTGAATTGTTTTTCTTATGATTTGATGTGGGAAAGGAAATGAAAGCTCTTAAAAATAATAGTAATAAAGGTAAATTCTCTTTGTAAGTTGCACTCAAAAATTTCAATTGAAGTCATGTAAGTTGGTGTGCCTTGAGTGAGAATCTGCCTTATTAATATTAATCTCTGGACTCTAATGAGAACACTAAGCTACTGTGTAAGGCTGAAAGGGCACAGGTGTGACAGTCTCAGAGAAGGTGGAAGCCCTAAATCCCACAGGCTATTAAACTATAAATTGCACTACCTAATTATTAGGCAATTTCTTACCTGGTTCTTGAAAGGGATGAGGTTTTTAGTGTTTATCTGTGAAAAATAAATGCCCATAGAAGACTTTTTACTGTACATAGAATGACATATCACTGAATTTCCTTGTAGCAGAAAAATATGATGGAGAGGAGTCTGTGACCCCACTGCTTGATCAATATACTAATTCATGCCCTAGGCAGAAGAATTCCATAGAAATTTGTCTTTTCTTCTTTTTTCTTCTGTGGATTCATGATCTCTCAGGCTGCTCTGTGTCACAGTGATGCTGGGTTGGCAGTGTTGAAACCGCACTGCTCGAAGCTACAAGCCATTAAAATGAAAT
This sequence comes from Apaloderma vittatum, assembly GCF_000703405.1. Taxonomy (NCBI): domain Eukaryota; kingdom Metazoa; phylum Chordata; class Aves; order Trogoniformes; family Trogonidae; genus Apaloderma; species Apaloderma vittatum. The sequence continues at coordinate 36,691 of NW_009704904.1, forward strand.
GCATCAGTTAAAAGCACTTTGGTATAGGGCACCCATGCCAATGGTATTACAAGAGAAAGCAGATGCTTATATTTAAAAGGGGGAAAAAAAAGGTATGTGTTTGCAGTTTACAAACAGTAAACAGTTTTTAGCTAAAATTTTCTTTTCCAAGAAACTTTTTGGAGCTTTTCTATCTTTCCATCACTGTGTATAAAGGTATTAAGAGAACAAAAGGTTTGAAGCTTAGGTGTGTTCTCCAGAGCTCAAGCATCCATCATGTGGTCTGTGATTGACTCTCAGTAAAGAGCATGGTTTAGTCTCATGAAGGAAAACTCAGTTCACAATTTCCCTGCTGTGCTCAGGTTTGAAGGGATGAAAGAAAATAGAATTTACAGTTTCTTTCCTGGGCAATGTCAATGACAGCGGCCTGGATGTATGCAGAGAGCATATTTAATCTGTTTGTGCTCCTAGACTTTGCAGTGATGGATTCCATATAAATAAATAAAGACTCGGGAGATTTAGTAAGATGCCATAGGAGGGTGATGACAATTTGTCTTTACTGGAAGCCTTGTGGTAGAAACATCCATAAACAGTATGCTAATGTGTTGTCCACTCCCCTCTGAAATTAAAAGAAAATTAAAGGAGGTGTAAATGTTCTTTCATTATTCTGCCTGCTAGTGTAGCTGTTGTGTTAATTGATTGTTCTTAATGAGTCCTTTCGTAGTGGAACGGAGTTGAGGTTGGAATGTGTTGTGTGTGTTAAATCCACAAGTAAAATATGATTCTGTTGTTTCGAACAGAGAATTAGTTATATGGTGAACTGTACAGATGGTTTGTAAAGGCAAATTGCTCTTCCTTCCTGAGAAAGCACTTGATAAATCACAGGCTTCTCTTTATGTTCACTTCTTTATTAACATCTAGAAAATCCAAAAGTTATGCAACTGTGTAGTACTCTAATCACACTAAACACCTGGAAAAATATAAGTACTCTCAAGAGATTACTTTAATATGCACTTTTTAAAAATTCCTAACACTTGTTGAAAAACTCATGAAGTCCTAGCAGTGCTTTTTCATTAGAAATGAGAAGTTTTATATGTATTATGCAGTGAATGTATGTTGTATGTTTTGTGATTGAGAGAACCAAGTTTTTTTGAGTGGTTCACTAATTGCAACATATCATAGAATCATAGAATGTTTGAGGTTGGAAGGGACCTCTAGAGATCATCTAGTCCAACCCCCCTTCCAGAGCAGGATCCCCTAGGGCAGCCACACAGGAACGTGTCCAGGCAGGTTTTGAAAGTCTCCAAAGAAGGAGACTCCACAACCTCCCTGGGCAGCCTGTGCCAGTGCTCTGTCACCCTCACAGTAAAAAAGTTTTTCCTCACATTGAGGTGGAAGTTCTTGTGTTCTAACTTAAACTCATTATTCCTTGTTCTATTATTGGGGACCACTGAAAAGAGATTGTCTCCTTCCCCTTGACACCCACCCCTCAGATATCTGTATATGTCAATAAGATCCCCTCTCAGCCATCTCCTTTCAAGACTAAACAGCCCCAGTTCTTTCAGTCTCTCTTCGAAGGAGAGATGTTCAAGTCCCTTAATCATCCTCGTAGCTCTCTGTTGGACTCTCTCCAGTAGGTCCCTGTCTCTCTTGAACTGGGGAGCCCAAAACTGGACGCAGTATTCCAGGTGTGGTCTCACCAGGGCAGACTAGAGGGGGAGGAGAACCTCCCTAGACCTGCTGGACAAACTGTTCTTAATGCACCCCAGGATCCCATTGGCCCTCTTGGCCACAAGGGCACATTGCTGTCCCACGGACAACTTACTGTCTACTAGGACAGTACTTTTTTCCATAATAGGCAGTGGTAACACAGAAAGAAGTCAATCCATAGGTTTTTTGCTACTTGGCACTGGGCTTGAGTTTGACTTACAAGTGGTGAACTGATTGGACTTCTGAGGTGGGGTGAAGATCAAGATTCTACCTTCGGACTGTTAGTGGTCACCAGTAATGCTGTGGACCACCTTGATGTCTGGAGGTGTTGCTGTTGGAGGCATGCCACACTACAGGTACCCCTATTGCAAATTCCTCCAGCGTGTCTGGCTGCCTGGCCTGAAAAAAATCAATGTAGCTCTGCCCTCCTGCCTTGCTTTGCTCCAGGAGGAGCATTAGCATTTGAATTTGCAATGCATTTCATGCATTAGATACATGCCAGTTATGATGCTGTTGTGTTTCTGCCCTGCAGTTCTTGGGTGTTTCAAGGAAAAAGCGAACCTCACGTGGCCTGCTCTGCTGGAGTTCAGCGGCACTGTGATGCTGCCTTACTTCCACAAAGAGAATTTGTAGGATAAGGTTTTAAAATTGTTTCCCTGGGGCGTGGAGGGCAACTGAAATAAAATATAGTGTATCGTTAGTTCATCAGGATTGCTTTTTCATGTATGGTGGATTTTTGTATTCTCAAAGAGAATCTGTGATCAGCACATCGGCTGTAGCTACCTCCTCTGTCTTTATTTTGCTGTAGTTGTTTGGCTGACTTTAGCCAGATTTGTTAGGAAGACAAAGCTTTTTAATCTCTCCATGTTGTGGCCTCCTTCTCCAAGAGTGTTTTAAAGCCATCAGTGAATTCAGAATGACTTCGGCAGGAGGATGAAGGTCTCACACTTAGTGTATTTGCAGGAGCTTCCTCAACAGTGATTCCTTGTTTGGAGAGTGCCCAATGGAGGAAATGGCGGTAGTGCGAGCTGTGTGAAACACCAGAGATGCCAGTGATTTTGTGTGAGTGAGGGCCTCAGAATAGGGCTTTGCCAACCAGGGACTGCCTTGGGCTTTCTGACCTCTGAGAGATGGGACAAATCTCATGAATGGGTCATTTCCTCTTTGCTCAGTCCAGCCAGTCTGCATGTGAGCAATAGCTTCATTGACATGAGTCTTCCTCATGAAATGAAGATCTGCTCCAGTAAACCCAGTAGTTTGGCTGCAGCAGATCTTTCTTTCAAGATGTAAAACCACTGAGGTTCAACTGGTGGTCTTGTTCTTTGCTTTACTTTTCTGAAATGGAAGCAAACTGTAGCAGGTCTAGACATGATAGATCATATAGTGTCCATTCCCTGCCTCACCCATCCCCACGTGTCCCTTGCTTAGACAGGCTGCATGACTTTGGTGGTCCCTGAGAAAACAGCAAATGTGGGCATGTTCTACACCTTTCATTCCTGTCCTTTCATTGTTGCTGAGGTCTGACAAAGTTTTAGTATCTGAAGATACATACTTTAGAACAAAAACAGCACCGAATCTGATTATTACCATATTACAATGTTAAAATTTATTTATTTTTATTCAGTAAATATTTCATGTTAATGACTTTGTAAACAGCTTGCTGTTTGCATTTGGGGAAAAAAAAGAAGAAAGAATCCTCAAGAGAACAATATTGGATCGTTTGTTAGGGAAAAAAGCTTTAATGCTTGTTAATTGCCTACTTTAGAGTCTTCTGTTATTAGCATAGCTAGTTGAAGACAAGTCCTTCCCTTAAACATTGCAGGAAAAATGTCATATGGTTTTACCTCCTTTTCGTAAAAATAAAAAAACTAAACAAACCAACCAAACAAACAAATATCTCACTTTTACTGAGAACAAGGCAGTGCCACATCAAAAGAAAGGGGATAATGAGACAGTGTATGGAGGTAGTGTTAAAAATTGGAAAAAAACATCAAAAAATGTGCCTCTCCTTACCCTAAAGTACAGCTGACTAGAGTGTGTATGAACAGTGAGGTGACATGTTAATAAAATGTCAGTAGTTTATATTTCATGCTGCAGGTCAAGCATCTGTGCTTGCATGCCTGTGGCACGGTGAGTTGTGCCTTTTTGTGCAGGGATGTCGGCCTGGGTCCCAGAAGCTGGACAGCCGGCTGGTGCAGTGCAGTGTTTGGGCAGGGAGGCTGTGCCCTGGAGCTGAGCAGCTTGGACATGGCACCATCTTTGTCCAAAGCCAGACTGGCACTGCTCATGTGGAAATCTCTTCTCTTGTACATGATTGAAGGTGGAGAGAGCAAGTTTCTAGATGGTACAGAACTGGGAGGAGTGGCTGATATATCAGATTGTTGTGCTGCCACTCAGTGGGACCTTGACAAGCTGAAGAAATGGGCCAACAGGCATTGTGTGAAGTTCAGGCAAATGCACGGTCTGGTCCTTGGGGATGAACAACCTCCACCAATATACGCCGGGAAGTGATTGGCTGGTAAGCAGACATGCAGATTTTGATATCCTGGTGGACAACAAAGTGACCATGAACTACCAATGCATCCTCATGGCTAAGGAAGCCAACAGCATCCTGGGCTTCAGTAGGAAAAGTGGTGCTGGCAAGTTGCAGGAGGTGATCCTTCCTCCCTGTGCAGCATTGGTGGGGCCGCATCTGCAGTTCTTTGTCCAGATCTGGGCTCCGCTGTCAGTAAAGGATATGGACTTACTGGAACAGGTCCAGTGTAGAGCCACAAAGATAATTAAGAGACTTGAGCATCAATCAGATGAGGAAAGGCTGACAGAGCTGGTATTGTTGACCCTGGAGAAGAGAAGGCTCGGGGAGGATCTTATTATCCATGTGTATTAAATACTTGATGGGAAGGAATGAAAAAAAAAAAGGAGCTATTCTCAGCAGTGCCCACTCATGGTACAAGAGGCAATGGGCACAAATAAAAACCCCACAAAATTCCATCTGAACACAAGAAAAAGCTTTTTAACTATGAGGGTGATCACATACTGGAAGACATTACCTGTAGATGTTGTGAAGTCTTCATCTGTAAAGATAATCAAAACATGAGGAGTGGTTCTGGGCAACCTGCTTTAGGTGATCCCATCTGAGCAGGGGGAGATGGACTAGAATATCTCTAGAAAGTCTTTTCAACCTCAGTGTTTCTGTGCATTACATTAATATTCACCATATATGGAAGTTGTTGAATTGTCCACATACTGTGGTATAGGTAATTGTTTTACAGGTAAGGATTTGGTTTTCAGCACTTTTTCAGGCTTTCTGAGACCTAGAGGCTTGAATCAAGATAGCTGTTTAGAAAGGACACTGAATTCGTACCAGAGTCCTCTTGGTGGCATAATGCCAGTTCTATACAATTTTGTGTAGGCTGACTGGGTTTCTTAAGAATGAGAGGTTCAGGTTTTCTGGTGGTTGTGCAGGTTTGTCTGAGCTTGGTCTTCTAGATAATATCAGACAGTTGAAAATAAAGGTTTGTGCTCATCAAATAGCCAGAAAGCACGTCATCATCTGTTTTGGTTTTCAGTTTTGCCGTGGTTTCTTTTTGTTTTGTTGGGTTTTTTTGACCCATACATACAGATTCCCCAAATAATTCTTTGGAAAGTTCAGGCTGAGACCTGGATCAACTCAAATCTTCCTTCAGATACGGATGATGTGCTTAATTGTTAAAGAGCTATATAACTCGTGGTTTCAGAGAAGTTAGTAGTTCTGTACACATAAGCTCGTTTGTCTCTTCCAAGATGATCAGCGGTGTTACGATACTGTACTGATTTGGGCTGGGCTGGCATTAAACCACAACAGATACATGCTCTGCTTGCCCAAGTAAGTTTATTATAGACTTGATTTATTTTTCTTCTTCTGATGAGTAGCTAGCTACCAGCGCAAAAACATTCAGTATTAGATGCTTATATCAACTGGAATTTTTGTCGTGTTTTGGCTTTTAGTCATTTTCTTAATGTTATCTTCTGCAGCTGTTATAATGAAAACACAGTACCTCCTGTCCATACTTAAAAAACATCCTTCCAGCGAAAGATCTGGTGCAGAATGCTCTTTCTACAAATTTATATCACTGTGTACTTCTAAACAAATATTTACCTTACAATGAGGTTCATTTTAAGAGCTGCTAAACACGTATTGTTTTGCAGGCTATATGCAGCATTCAGTAATGGAGAGAAATATAATTTCTAAGTGCTAAAATGCATACCAGCATATACAAACCAATAACCAGCACAGTATGATTTGAAGAAATTACTTCCCTTTATACAGTGCCTGTTCTTTAAAGAGAGCAACCACTGCTTTTTAGCTCATTGTAATTCACACTGCATCCAGCACTACTGGAAAACTAATGAAAATGCTGGGAGTACAATGCTTTATTTTACTGTTGAGAATTCTCAGTGGTTACAATATTATGTTGTGCCTAATTCTCCTGGTATCACATTTTTTTAACAGTGATTTTTATTTTCAGCCCAGTGATCCATTTCATGCATTAACCCTCTAACTACTGAATGTACCATGTAGCACAAAGGAGCTTTCAAAGCAAAATGCTTTTACTGGATTGATTATAAATTGGCAAAATCTTCTCAATCAAATGGAAATCTTGTACACGTGTGCTCACTGGCATGAAAATCTGGGAAGCAGAGGCTTTTAAGTCCACCTGCAAGAAGATCAAAGTGCAGGGATAGGAGGAGTTGCTGGTTTTATTTTTTCATCCAAGACTATGTGACATTAAACAATGCAACTGTTGCCATAGTAAAGTTACACTGAAGTGACTAAAAGCCAGTCAGTGCCACTGTGCAAACCCCTCCTCCCCATGAACAATCCAGAAAGATAAATGTTTCTTAATTGATTTTGTTTTCTCTCCTATAATAGGGAATTACAGGAACTGATTTTAGAACTCTCTTTTAAAAAATACAATTGCCAGCGTGATAAGTCAGTGGATATTCTTGGGATTTGCAGTATATTTTTTTGTATATAATTTATGTTTTTTCTAAAAACTGCCCTTCATGAAGCACCTTCAGTTGTCAACTGTGTGGTAAAATAGTAATTTCCTCAGTTAACTGTGAGAGAGTATTAAAATTTAGAAGATGTTATCCCTAGAATATTGTAAAAGGTATCTTATCTTTACATATCTGTTTAAGTTTTGGAGGAATTTACTTTCATCCTTGCCTTGTTTCTCCAGAGTAATTGATAATGCATCTGAAGAATTGCCTTATCTCCCTCTCTGCTGCACCCAGCATACGCATAATTACAGGGACTCTGCTCCTCAGCATCTAATTCTAGGGAGACAGCTAGGAGGCAATAAAATGTTAAAAAACCCACCTTTTTTGATGTGTTCGTATTTATGTGGTTCAGGAGTCATGTTAAAAGTATACAGTAGAGTCAGTATCTGAAGCATTGCTACACTGTTAAAAAAAGCCGTTAAAAAGTCCAACAAACCTGAATTCTTGTGACCAGAGCAGCCAGACGCAAAGTGCAGAGGCCCATCCGTGTTATGATCTTTTTCAAACAGGGCCCTGTTATTGCCAAGGAGGTGAAGGAGGTGAGGTATGGAAGCCTTATTACAGAGCCCTTCTTTTACTTCAGAGATTCTTAATTTCCCATTGTTGCAGCACTTGAAAACTTTGAGTAACATGTTAGGGACCAGATGCTGCAGTGTAAGCCTTAGGACTCACTGCCACTTAAGAGGGTCTTGAATGTCCCACCTGGCCTCTGCTGGTTTCTGTGTCATGTCTGCCAGCCTCTGAGTTTTAGATGCACAGAGCAGCTCATGTGGCTCTCAATTTAGCTGACTAGTCTTGCTTCAAGCAGCTAATACCCTCACTAATGCAATTTGCTCTTTCAATTTTTTGAGAGAGGCAGGTGTACTTTGAGGGGCTTTATTTTATTTGAAGGGGCTTCATGTGTTTTTGTGCTGTAGCTTTAGGGGGGCAGGCAAATTGGATAAATGTTTCTTGGCCACTGGAGGCAGGGATGCTAATGTTGCTTGAATGTTTGTTAAGGAGCCATCTCCTTTATAGTAGCTATATTGCATAGACAGGCTTCTCTGAGAGTGCTAAAGGCTTGGACGTATCAATAGGGTTGACCATAGCCTTTGTTCTGAAGAGTATGCAATACGTTTGATGCTTAGAAGCTGTGCCCTTGGTTGTCCCAAATGTCCAGGTTGAAAACAGGTGACTTTTTTTTTTCTTTTTTTAAGAATAAGCACTCCAGCAAATACCTTCCTTACTTATTAGGTGACTGAGAAATCACAGGTATTCTCTGTTTTGGCAGTGAAGTTATGCAGGTATTAAAACCAGCTGGTTTTGTGACAGAACTAAGTATCTTAAATCAGGAGCAACAGGCCAAAATCCTTGCCTGTAATTGGCACCAAGATCTTAAATTTGATTTGATCCTTTAAAGGCAGCAGGCTTTAAAAACAAATTTCTCGTGTTAGATGCTTAAAATCCACCTGAAATATGAGAAACAAGAAATAAAAGAAATAAAAACAGTAATAGAAGTGGGCCTGGGAGAAGGGGAACAGCTGAAGATAGTTGTGGTCCATCCTGTGCTTTGGAGAGCACAGTGAGACAGAGGACTGGTGAGCGTGCTACACCGTGAGAGCAAAGCCCTAGAAAGCAAACTGCTGCTCCTTGAGGTACGTATGAAAAGTGCAGATTTAAAAATTTGACAAATAGGCAAAAGCCCTCACTATCATTTGCAAAGTGGGAAACAAAACATCAGGGATTTACAGAGAAATGAGAATAGGCCAGAGAGTGCCTTGGCAGTCAAGGAGCCTGTGTCTGAGTGGAGAGAAAAGTGGAAACCAAGGTGAGCCCAAAGAGACAAGGGCATGGCCATGGTGATGGGACTGGGATCCTCTACAGCACCATGAGGGAATGGATAGGAGTAATGAACAACTGCGTTTGTCAGAGGCAAAAAAGATGTCTTGTTCTTGCAGCCTGAGTTTATACTTAACAAATAAGATTTTTGTAGCTGAAGTCTGCACATGCAGGTAAGGTTTCTGCTGTGAAAATATTTGAATGTGCTTTAAAAAACGATCAACCTGAGTGTGTTTACATTTCAGTTCAAATTATTTGAAGCAAATGTCTCGTAAATAACTTTTCCTTCCCTCTTACCCACCTTTCTCTTTGTTAGAGAAATCAAAACTATGGTTACCCAGATGTCCCCTTTCACCAGGAGGTGACATTCTTCTGCACTTTCTGAGTGTGTCAGAGTGCTGCAGTGTTCTGCTGCTTTTGACAATGAGTGTTGGTTCTCCACATGTCCTCCCCCTTCATATAAATACAAGGCTTTAGTTGTCAGAACTGTCCCTAGGGAGGTCTTGTCTAGGTGAAGTGCTCATTAACTGCAGTATATGCTGAATAAAGTTTGAAGACTTCATGTAATGGTTAATTGCAAGCAATAAAATACACACAGGATATGCTGTTAGTTTTCCAGGTACTCCAGATGATTGCCTGTAATTAATCTTTTTTTTTTTTTTTTTTTGTACAGCAAAGCAATCTCATGAGTGTATACATTTCATGTTTCATCTTTACTAACTATAATTTTCAATTTTATACATTTTTTTTTTCCCCCTACCACTTGTTTTCCCGTTAGGGAAAGCTTGTTTTTAATGACCAGGTACCGTTCTAAAATAAGTGGATTTTTCTAGATATTGTAGTTGTGTATCTTTTAAAAATAATTATGTGCTCCAGGCTTACAGCAAGTTTTTCTTTTCCAAAATATAAAACAGATTTTGACATGAGTGGTAAGGGATAGTATGGTGCTGTCTCATTTCTTCATCCTGCTGCCTTGTAATCCAATAAGCAGCTTTCTTACATACAGCATTGGCCTGATACACGAGTTAGGTATTACAGAAACAATTGTTGAAGTAACATTTGTTAACTAAATTGTACTGGCTTATTACTATTGATTAATAAGTGCTTCTCATGATGCCTATTGACTACTTTTGTGGACTGGCATTTTTAAGGGATTATTTTATTTTATGGCATCCTTTGGCTATAACTGGTAAGACAAAGCCTCTTGTATTTAAAAGAAGCTCATCCATTATTTTTCATTGTCTTTTCTATTATAGCCATTATTTTACATTATGCATGTGTAGTAAAAACAATATTTATAGGAGACATTTCAGTCTCGTCTGTTATAAGAAAGCCTTTCCAGATTATACTCCACGAGAAGGAAATATTATTGTTCTTTTAAGGAGAAAAAAAAAGGGGAAAGACAAGCCACATATATTTTAGAAACAGTTTAATATCTAGTACCTCTTAAAGGCAAAATTTGCACTCTAAATTTCCATAATACAAATGTAATTGGAGGAGCACTATTAACATCAAGATTATATTGGGCTGATACTGGATCAGAGCTGTACTCAAATGTTCAGCCTTCCCGTGAGTAAATGGTGATGGTGGTGATGTGGAATATGTATATTATTGAAGGGCTCTGTTTATCTTCATGGTTCAGATGATATTTTAAAGATCATAGAGTGTCTCAATATAAAGAGCCCATTTCCACACCCTTTCCACTCTTTAAGAATATTTTTGGCTCTTTTTTTCTTATTAACTCACTAACCTTTACCAAGAGGGATTACATGGTGGTGTCTTCTTCATCCTTAAACCTTACTGAATTTAATCCTAATATTCTGGACTTGTTTGGAGAAAAAAAACCAAAACCAAATAACATTTAAAAAAAGATGTCTATTTCCTCTGGTTACTGATGAGAGCTGTATTTTAGGTGATAAAAAGCGGAGGAGATGTGGAGAGTTTCTTCATCAGAAGAGAACAGCAGGAAGAAGTCTCTTGAGGGTTGCCCCCATCTGTAGCTGCTGCAGAGAAAGCAGACCTTGCTAAGCCCTGTGCATAGGTCAGAGGTTTCTCCCAGACAGAGAATTGTTAATGGAAATCCATTTTTCCTCTCAAGAGATAGCCAAAGCAGGAGTGAGCTGACTGGCCATTAAATGAACACAGCTTTAAATGTAGAGAGACATTTAAACCCTTCTGCTATATAAATTAGAATTGAATTGCTGCTTAGAGGATCACATTTAACTGAATATTTTCCTCATAAAAAATGCAGGGAGGCTAAAAATCACACTTTTAGACAGTATTTAGAAAGGAATGTTATGGTCTTAGAAATGAAAAGAAATGCTGTGTCTCACAAATGCACTTTAGCTTTGCAGTGTCTTTATGCATTCACTGTTTCATTCGTTGCAAGAGAGTATGATTTGTAGCAACTTTCTCTTCTTATGAGACAAAAGAAGGAAAAAAACAGGTCTTTTTTTTTTTTTTCCCCCAACTTGTCTAGAGAAAGAGTATGCATTTCTAAGGTCCCTTCCAGCCTAGGCCATTCTATGATTCTATGATTTGGTGGAAACTTCAGACAATGATGGTAAAAGGTGAAATATCTGCATCACCGATCTGTCTGTGCTTTTGTGAAACTTAGTTAATGGCAGTGCAGAACTTAAATTAGAAGAGACAGCTTTTGCCAGTAAAGATAGAAGATGAAATGGATTTTGCCTCCTTTATAAAATGTTGTTCTGTTATTAATTCAAAACTTTTATGTGATAGATGAGCCTGCATGTGTTATGCAGGAAAAACTTGCCAAAACATACCAGAAACTCTCATGAAGTCTCCAGACCAAAATGTTCTCAGACCAAAACGCTTAGAAGTGTGTGCTATTGCTGTCCAGGACCAATGACAGTGAGTACAGAGTTAGATCCTGGTTCTGCAGTTTTGTCTTTGATTTTACAGATTTTAGGATTTGGCAGAAATTTTTTTTCCAACAGAATCTCGGCACAGTAGGCTAAACGATTCTTGTCCAATGGACCAGAGAGGCTTATAAACAAATTGCTATAAAATAAGATAATAGCTGTTTATCCCAAACCTTATTCTTATTCTTACCTCTCCAGCATTCTCCAAGAGGACTTTTATGACTGAGTGGCTTTAGTGATTTAAAGTATGTGCTGGAGAAGCCCAAGGAGTGAGGACTGAAGTTACTTTCACACTTCCTTTGTGTGTCTGCGTAGATGCAGAGGCTAATTTTCTTAGGTAGGCCCTTGTCTTGAGAGAGGGTGCAGTTGCGGTGAGGCCAGTACTTTGGTTTTTTCTGTAAGAGTGGACAGGGTTATGTGAGGTGGGATCAGCTGGTGGTGGAGCCATGGAGGATTCTGCTCTGGTGAATGAGAGAAGCTGAAGCAGCATGAGGAGAGGAGAGGGAGAAGGCACTTTGCGTTGATTTCATGTTTGCAAAACTGAAATATTTCCAAAACCCACTGCAAACTGGAGGTAAAATGATATGTATGATTTAACTTGAAAATGTAACTTTTGCTTTCATATCAACTTCTTTTTGATGTTTATTTAATTTTTAGATTATTAGTGTCATAAAAGTAGTAGCAGTTCATGACATGCTTGATGGTGTCATAAAGCCTAAATATTCAACTGAAATTCCTAATCAAGTGATTGTGGTATCTTGTCGTTCTGGGCTATCAGTGGAGTTCTCCTTTCAAGGATGGTATGAAGGAATTGGAAACACTCATGAGTAAGCCAAGTAAAATTTTACCACAGATGTTACTGTGAAAGAAAACATTTTTATTTAAAAACCCCATTTTGAATGTTTTTTAAAATACTTAATAATATTTAGTAAGAACACAAAGACATACTGTAGTAGAAAATTGTTTTAATGGAAATTTCTCAGCAATGGTATTCTTCTGCATGAAAACTGTCATGGCAGTTTATATATGTGTATATTTATATATAATGAGGCTCCCTGACAGGGTTTTGGAAATCAACAAGATAGGGTAGGTTAACGTAAGAAAAGCAATGCTAATGAATAATAACTTGCATTATGCCATTGATGATAATTTCTCCCTTAGAGCATAGGAAAGTAAGAGGGAGGTCACCAGAGAGAAAAGAGAACAAACAAATGAACAAAAAGTAAAAATTGTGAGCCCTCCTCTCTCCCTGCTCCTCAGGTGTCCTATGTTTCAAATCTTTTCTCTTGTTAGGAAACTAATTATGTGGAGGTTGCTAACCCAGTTTTCTTTCAATAAAAGAAAATTACAGAATCTTTTTTTCAGTCCGGGTAGCAATTAGCAGTCACCTAGTTGTAAGGCTGGCACTATCCTGTTGGCAATCTGCTCAGTGAGCCATTCTGCATTGATTTGAATGAGAGCTGTAGAAGAAAATTTTCCATTAATTCCCGCTGAAATTTTTTTAGTTCTTCATCACAAGCCACATTTTTCTCCACAGTACAGTGCTTTTTCTCATGCCATCTATCTCTACACTGTCTCCTGTTCATTCTGCAATTTATTATGAAAATTCATTCACAGAGGTCATATTTCTCTGAGATATATAGTCTTCCCTCCCTTTGCGGACTGAGAGACACCATCATTAGTACTTCCACTCAACTCTGGGAACTATGTTTGAGTGGTGGAGCCACAGGCAAGAGGAACAGTCTGTCCTTCCTCTGTGAGGTAGCGAACATCCTTTTGGTACTTCATGTGATGGTAGCTAGATAATCTGCTTTCATCATGGCTAGGCTTCGTGAACGAAGTTATGGGAAGGGCTCTACCTGCACTTGCTACA
>NW_009704905.1:0-22088 GCF_000703405.1 Apaloderma vittatum
ACGGGAAGGGCTCGGCTGGAGCCCCCGCTGTGAAGAGACAGATGACTTGTGTGTGGAGAAACTCCGAAATGGCGGGAAGTCTGGCATTTTACCTCAGCCTTAAACGCTGCTCCCTGGATGCTTTTGTTAGCGGTGGAGGGGGCGAAACAAAGGCCGAGGCATTTCCTCGGGATGTACCTGATGTGACAAGTCAGAAATGTCCTGCTTGGGGAAGTGACCCAAAATTCAGGACAGCGATTACAGCTGAGCTGTAGCTGAGTAGGTGGTGTGAGTCTTGAGAGACGAGAGAGAGAGGCAGCTCCTTAAAATCCTTCCTTGTCTGCTCGATCAAAACCAAGGAGGTGGCCTCATTCATAATTATTAACTTGATTATGTTTAACTGTTCCTCAATCCCCAAAGAACACTTATGTAGCCTCTACAGACGCCAGGTAGTAGTTATTATTTAAATAAGAGGTTTTTTGGAGTTTAACTTGCGTAATAACTGGGCTCTAGAAGATTTCCTACGGCTGCGTGGCAAATCTGGAAGGTGCCGTAGTACAAACCTAGAGCTCTGAAGCACAATGTAAAGGTGCACAGTTAGTAAATGGTACTGACGTCCAATTGCACTTTTCAGTGTTTTAAGTTCCACCTTACTCGGTCTCATTTCTTCTGCCTTAAGAAACTGTAAAAAAATACTTTTTTCTTCCTCATTCATTATTACTGAGTTACTCATTCATTATTACTGAGTTACTAATCACCTTGGTTAAAATTAATTCAAGCTATTGGATTGCACTAAGCTGTATGGACTATTAAAGGTCTACCTAAAGCTTTAAGTAGTGCATTCCTTTAAGCAAGGCTGATTTTTCTTCCTTCAGGAAAAAAAAACAACCTATAAAAACTGCTAGTCTGACAAGGAACTCGAAACAAAAATACCTACCAACCTTCTTTTTTAGGGAAATACATGCCTCTTTTAAATTTTTATATAAACTAAATTTAAATCTAAAATAACAGAAAACACTAATTTTGTGGATTTTATTAAGAAAAAGCTTTATCATTTGCCTGCTGTACTACAGGAGTAAATAGGCCTTGCTTGTTCTAGAAACAAGCAGTTTGTTTACAAATACTGCTGCACAAAAATTAAGACCAGGAAGTAAAGTTTAAGCATTGCATTAATTTACATCGAATTCCAAATGTTTTCAAATCAATGTGGTTGTTTATACAGAGTTACCAATGATCCTTCAGTCGTTATCAAGCTCATTTAGACTGATTGTTGGTACTTACCACTAGCTGAAAGCAAGCACAAAAGATGTTCTGAAGTTCATGATAGGTGAAGTCTGCTTGCATGTGCTAACACATTAGTCTCATCCTGGGAATATTTTTGCAACCTAGGTTCTGGAAGCCTTGAGCATGGGAAGTTCTTCAGTATCAGTCCCAGAGGTCGCTGCTCCTTCGACAGGTCCTTTTCTCTCACTGCTGCCTTAGATCAGAAGGTAAGAAAGGGCTAATTCCTACCTTGACTTCAGTCACGGATTAGGTAGCGCTGTGTGAATTGCTTTGATGGACAGCTCAAGGTTAAGACTGAGCTGTGGATCACTCATGAGGCTTGGGCTGGGTGGGAAAGGCAGAACAGATGAAAAAAACCAAAACTTTCAGCTTTGGAGCTAAATTAACATGGGGCAAGTCCCCCTGAGACTTGCATAGCTCTGTTTGAAAGTATATGTGCGTGTGTAAGAGACTTTACGTGCTCATTGTTAACTTGAAGGGAAGTGTCTACTTCAGGAGGGTACCATACAGAAGCCTCACTCTTGCTAAACAGAATCCTGGTAGAAATTTAATTGTTTAATATAGTGTTGTCACGGTAACTGTGATTCCAAGTGCATTAATTTCATAAAAATGAACACAGCATTTCCGGTAATGTGACTACATGGGCTTAATGGTGACCTGTAATGAACAGGTAGTGGTGGTGAGACTGGCAGGTACTGCCAAAAAAAAGGAAACTAATGCAGGGATTGCTTCTGGCACTATGCAATATAGGGATATGCTGCAGCAGCAAGAGCTTACCACTAAAAAGCAAAGCAATGCCTCGAGTCATCTACCCAAAGGCAGGCAGGAAGGTCTTGCTGTACTTCACGGATTGTATACCGCTTTATAGAAGAGCTGTTTGCAAGGCTGCAGTTGTTAAGGAAAACTGTTCAAAAGACAAAATTTGCACATCAGCTGTTTGTGTTGTGCATCATGTTGTCTCCAAGTTTCAGAGATTTTAGAAACTACGTGAACAGGCTCACCAGCAGAACGCTCAGGTGGTCTGGGTTTTTTTGACTTCTAATAGAACCTGATCTGCCATATTAATTTAAAACTGGAGAATTAGGAAGGAATTACTAGTTGGAGTATTCTAGGTTGACAGTTACCATAAGTTCGCAATGACATGAAGAATTTTCTATTTGTAAACCAGCATCTCATTGTCACATTTGAGCAGCTTTAGACCATGATCTGAGTATACCTGATGCAGCAGTGCCTACTTAGTTTGCAAGCACCCAGATCCCCTTCAAATCTGTGGAAGTTTATGGTTCTGCTGATAGCAAAGGGATGTTAATTCCTAGCTCGGTTTCGCCACAGTATCTGCATCGTTTCACATGAGGTGTTGCGCAAAAAAGATGCTGCAGTTGGTGCCAAGGCCTCTTGTAGGCTCCGATATGCTTTCCTTGCTGATGGCAGGAGATCAGCAGCCCAAGGGGAGGTAAACCTCGTGCTGCTGGCCCTGTCTGCATGAAAGAGAAGGGCCTAGTGCCACAACCACTAGGTGGTTGAAAGTTACTTGGAAGCTCTTCCTGCATTGCACATGTGAAAGCAGCGTGTTATTACCTTTTAATTTTCAAGACAAAGCATTGGTCCATGGAACCATTCATAAAATGGTGCTTGACTCCTGCAGACCTAAGTAGCTGCGGCAGGACTTCAAGAGCTTTCTGAAGGAATGCATTTATAAAGTTAGCTTGTTTAAGAGCATGTTTTTTTCACGACCTGTACCTCCCTTCCGATCTATTTCAGTTCTTCAGGAGGATACTCCCTACCTTTCATAAAGGGCAAAGAGCTGTAAATTTCTTTCCTCTCGGTATGAGTTTGTATTTATCTGAAATGCGTAAGTGTCATAAAACAAAGATTCATGTGAAATTGCTTAAGTTTTAAGTAATTAAAAAAACCCCAAATAAAACAATGAGGGCAAGCAGTGAGGGATTAATGATCCATAGGAGGTGGAAACTGTAAATGCATGTAAATTGGTGGTTTATGTTTGATGACCTTCTCTATGGGTGGACCTAAATTATCTACTAGAGTATGCTGCTGGTCCATTTCAGGTCTTGCAGAAGTGGTTTATTTGCATGGAAACAAGCATGTGGAATTGGCAGAAAACACTGGTGTCATT
Organism: Apaloderma vittatum; assembly: GCF_000703405.1. Lineage (NCBI taxonomy): Eukaryota > Metazoa > Chordata > Aves > Trogoniformes > Trogonidae > Apaloderma > Apaloderma vittatum. The sequence goes on from NW_009704905.1 coordinate 3,398, forward strand.
TCCATGTATTCGACTCTATGTAGCACCAAGACTTGCAGCTGAAAGAGGCAGCTGGAAAGTGCTCCTAGGTCCAATACTGCAGGTGCAGCATTAGGCCTTCAGCCTGCAAGAACATTATATTAATATTGTAATACAAAATGTATAGATACAAATGAAAACCAAGAAGTACAACTTTTACAAAATATTATTTTGAATCTATGTATATACATTATGCACATTATACATGGATTTTATATGTCACATATGTCTCCAGGTTTACTCACAACCATTCACGCAGTGACTTTCTGTGTTATTCTTGTGTTTTGAATTGTGAACCATTCTTGAATCTGTATTATATTATTATTCTGGATTAAAGAAGAAAGTAGGTACAGGATCTTGTTTAACAAAACTATACAAAGTACAGTGTCTGTCCAATTTAGATTTTTCCAAAAGGCTGGGTCAGAGAGAGATTATTTAGAAATTTACCACACCAAGGCTGAAGATTTGCCAAGTAAAATAACTGTATAACAAAGGCTAGAGTGTATCATGAGAATACTCTTTAAATTTATACTAGTTACATGATGTGCTTACATTTTTTTTAAAGGATAAACAATTATACAACTCAAAACAATTAGTTCTTTCTAGTCCCATGGTGCTTCTATTGCAAATAAGGCGGGGTGCTGGAAGTGGAAAGTATTTTGTATTTGACTGTTTTTTAAAACAAAAATTCCTTTTCAAAATGAAGGTTATGCAACTTGTATGATTTTGAAAAACAGAGGTGAAGAGTTGAAGACCTTTTGGTCCCTGAGTAAATACCTGGAAAACTACTAAAATCTATACATTTGTTCACAAGGCCACCTTTCCCCCTCAATACCAACAGACGCATCTTGTTTCTGAGCTGTAGGCACAAGCCACCACCAGTAAAGCGTAATCCTTGAATTGGCCAGTCTTCATTCCAGTTCAGGCCAGGGTTTTAATTACGGGCTCCTCCTGTTATGTACCACTGAAATTAATTGAAACCTGTCCTCCATTCTTTTGTTTGGGGACCTGCTTACGCTCTACATCTTGTACATCCAGAAGTTTTCGATCAGCTTAGAAACGCTGCAACGAAGATACACCATCATGGTACGTAGCCCCTTCATAACAAAGTGGGACATTTAGTTGGTCTGTTGTTTGCCAGCAGTGGCTGACTCCCCATTTCCTTGAGTTTCTGTCCACTTTGAGGTGTCAGTAACGCAGGAGCAGAGAGGTGATGAGCAGCTCCTTTCAGCTGATGAAAGTTGTTAATGTAGCTGGCAATCAGTAGAGTGATCTCAAGAATCTATAACAGGAACATGCAAAACTCTTTCAGAAATACAGTGATGTGTTTTGACTGCTGAAAAAATAGCTAACTTTTTAGCAAGTGACAATCACCATCAACTGGAAAAGTACTTGCACTTTATCAAACACATTAATGATGGGGAGAGAGGAGATGCCTAACAGAGCTTTCTTCTACTGCTCCTTGCAAATAATGTAACGTTATTCCCGTCAGTATGTTAGATAATTTGTCTTCCATGGTCTTAAGGGATTCAAGCAGATGGCTGCTTTCACTTTGGGAGAAATTTTGAAGTCTGAAAGATGAAAAAACTTTCATGATGTGTTCCCTCAGTTTTCCTAGGAAATATTTAGTGGCCAGAGAATTAAAGATGCAGGGTAGATAAAATGAATAAAGACTTCTGGGAGCTTTTAACCATATTTTCTCTTTGCAGCCCACACGACCTTGCTTGTAAGGGGACAATCTGAGGGAACTCTGAACAGATGTTTTCACTATGCTTATTTGTATGAAGATTTGTATGTGGAATTTTGTATTTTGTGTCATAAATTGTTTTGACTCACAGCAAAAGACTTCAAAAACACTGCTTTTAAAAGAAAATACAGTCTTACCAGTGAAAGAGACAATCTAGATTTCAAAATTGAACCCCTTCTTTACCAAAGGTAAAAATATCCCAGGATTTTTAAGAAGTGACTGATCTTTCAGATCTTGTGTTCTACAATTCCACTGTAGAACACAAATGCACCTTCTTAAAAATGATCTCTGGTGCTGATCAAGCAAACAGACTAGTTTTTAGGTACTGCATATAATTCCTGTCTTTAATATGAGCCTTCTTTGTCCTGCTATGAAAAATTTGGAATGTTACAGACAGAGACATGAAAAGAAAAGGAACACATCAGTATTGTCACTGCTAGGTCTTATATTACTAATTGTTTTGCTCTCTGAAACCACATGGCAAATCTCAATAGTCTGAGAATTCTAGGAATAAAGGAATGCTAGGTGTTTCATCTTGCACATCTGTTAAGGATTACCCACTAGAAAAAGTGGAAAAGTAGCAGATGGTGGGAAACTATTTCAGGTAATATACAAACCTTTGGTTTTGTCATGGCAAAAAGGTGTTTTTCAGTTGCTTTGTCCTTTGTCTGAGCGTTGCTGACAACCAACATAAAATCGTCTTGATAGCCTCCAAAAGTCATCAGACTCTTATATGTGTATGTAACTGTTAATCGCTTCAGAAAGAAAACCCCAAAAAACAAAGCACAGAGTCATAAGTGGGACAATGCAGGAAAAACAGATTATGAGAAATACTTATTTAAAAAATATAATTACATGTTTATTTTTCAAAATGTCGTTATTAGTGTCTTACGAATTTTGAAAATAATTGTAAATTTTAGGATAGCTTCATTCACACATTCAGTGTGGGGAATTTCCACTGCAGATGATGACTCTTGTAAGTTTGACCTCTGTTTCTATTCCAAATTAATGAGATCAAAGATATTATAAGCAGGTTTCAAGTCAAGTGTGTAATTCAATTTATACAAGCCTTGACTGACTTTGGGAGACGTTTATCTTAGGAATTCCATTTGAAATCGAAGCAGCGTCTAAATAAAGTAAATGGCAGAGTATGAGACAGCTAAAGGAATTTTACTCCAGGACTTCTTTTTGTGTAATGATGTAGCCTGTGTACACACAAATGATACTGAATACTGTTTTCTTTTTTTCACATCTCTGATGAAGCATAAATGCTTTTTAAGGCTCCTCTGCCTTCTGTGCCTTGGCTCTTTTTGTTCAATGTTCAACACCCCATTAGAGGCCTTTGAGTCAATGATTAGCATTTAATTTATCATTACCACTCATATTAATTTGCTGCAGATGTTCACATGTAAAATTAGTCGTAAGGCAATTATTTGTACAGTAACTTAACTCTACAGTGACTTAACGTTCTCCAGTTTCTAAACCTCTTTTTGCCCTTATTTTGAAATAGTGTTTTCTCTTCCCATTGCACAGCATCATTTCTGATACCCCTGATCCTTCCTGCAGAAAATCAGAATATTCCCTGGCAGCTCAGCATTTCTTGAACGGCAAGTAAGGGTGGCTGAGGCTGCACAGGGGCAGCGCTCTGCAGAAATGCTCTGGCCAGCTCTGTGAGTAGGAAGCGTTTATCGAGCTCTCTGCAGGCTGCTGCAAGCTCATTTTACTTTTCTCTGAAGAGAGCTGCCGTTTGCTCTCCCTGTGTTGTTTTATTATTTCTTTAACTGTAAAGGAACGTAATGAAAAGGCCCGTATCAGTGCAATTATGAAGTTGAGATTTTAATTTTCTGATATTCAATATTAGCACTTGCTAATAGCGGCATGCCATTCTCTTTCATTGCAGGATATAAATTAAAGCAGGGATCTTCTCAGGCACTGCTTTTTTACACTGATTACCGTGAGTCGTTTTCTATGAAAACTTTTATTGCAAATCAAAGAAAAATCAGAGCCTAAAATGACATAATTAAATAACACTGGGTTATATTACCTACTATTAAACAAAAATAATACAAGGAAAATAACAATCTGTTAAACTAACTGCTCTTTGCAGACTGTATGTATTATGAATAATAATGGAAAATGAAATCTCCAGGAAAAGAAAATTAATGTTATTGTAAGAACTGTAACTATGGATCTCCTGACATCTGAATGATTAAAACATTAATATTTCATTAAAAGATATAAAAACTGTATCTGATAAACAAAAATAAATTCTGTACAAACAACTCATTACTTATTTCTATTATTAGTGCTGCTGTAATGATGATAGCATTAAAGCCTTTTGGGAGGAATGAATTTTTGCTTTGAGTGAAAGATCAGATAAATTAGCGTGGACGGCTAATGCCACCTTTTATGTAGTATTGTGGGGAATCTCTCCATATACTCAGTATTAAAATCTGCTTTGACCAGAATTAAAAAAGAAATTTCCCTTACCATAGAGCTGTAATCTAGGATGCTTATGCCATCTTCATGTACAGCAAACCAGATGAAGGCCTTCTCAACGGAGGAGGTCGCTAGAGGCTACAAAGAGAAATGTTCTTTAATGACTACTTCAAAATGAGGCAATATATAAATTATTATTAAGTCTCAGCTTTTATAGAGCTCTCTCCATCCACAGATTTTACTGAGATTTACACTGGCAGGGTACTGATGTAAAGGAACTGAAGTAGCTAGATGGCCTGAAGCCATGTAGGTGGCCAGTGGCAGACCTGTTAATTCAACTTAATACTCTTGAAGCCTCCTCTGGTGCTTAGTCCAGTAAAATGTAAAACAAAAAAAAAGTCATGTGTTTTAAAGTTTGTTCACTAGCACGTATGTCTACATATGTGAAGAACAGAGTGCTAATAAGCAATTATATATATATATATATATGTATGTGTATATACTGGGATTACGTAATAAAACGTAAGGCATGAGGTGACAGTTCTGTTTAACATCGCTGTTATTTGAATCAAGAGAATTAAGATACTAGTGGTTTAAGAGAAACTGAGAGGCCAGAACAGAGGGGAGTGCTCTAAATACCCGGAACAACTTTTACTGATTCTGCAAAGTTCAGCTTTCACAGCCAGCTCATGATGCCTTTTCAACATTCTACTAGTTAACAGGTAAAGAAACAGTCTGAAACAAAAACCTTGTCTCAGACTAAGATAAAGGAAAATGAAAAGATACAACCTAGATTAATAATGTAAAACAAGCAGTAAGTGTATTGGAGAGTTACTGTTGTGGTATACATAGTACTATGGCTATTACATTTTACCAGTATATGGCTTAAACAAGTTACTAATTTGGCAATAGATTCAGTCAGCACACGTGTGCTCATTCAAAAGGTATTATTATTTGCAAATTCTATTTATATTAAGAAAACCCAAACACCACTACTCAAACTCAGTCAAGTTTCAAGTTTCTTACTTTTGCTGCAAACAATTTAGCACCGAAGAAAGACCATTTTCTGGCTACAGTGAGATAAATGCGCACGCAGTCTGCAGCACTGTGCCCCCGGAGAGCCATCCATCTTGTAGACAATCTCTGACAAAGCTGTCTGTTGAAATGAAATATGTAATTTAGTTATTGAAAGGAATTTAAATGCTTACCCATAGCGAGTTTAATGAGCAAAAAAGAATCCATTTGTTAAAGTGATAATTTAATACAACTATCACTTATACATTATTAAATAAACCCAAAACACCATTTAGTATTTTTATGCACATGAAAATTATGCATTATCTTCTAATTTCTGCAACATTATGATTAAATATTGATGTAGCAGTTGCAGCATAAAGGGAGAAAGTCTAGGACAGTTTTTAATATGTCTCTACAGATAATCAATCTATCTTAATCAGTACTCAACAGCTAGTCCAGTTGTCATTCCAAAAATCCATCCAGCTTAGCACGTATCTGTACCTGTGGCTGGTATTAGATATAGAAGATCTGGCTTAACGCTGCTCTTTTTTAGCGTATCTGGGCGCTGCCACCGAAAAGGGAGCTTTTGATGCACGATGCATTTGTGCTGGCTCTTTTGTTGTGTGGCCCCACGGTGATCTGGTTCAAGAAAATGATCCTAGTCCTCAAAAAAACCCCACCGGGAATACCTTCCTTGCACACTGACCTGCAGGGACGGCTCAGCTGGCAGCCACAAGGTTATGAGGTGCAGCCCAAGAAAAGAGAAGGGGAATGTGTAGTGAAGGGAGATCTTTCACTCGCAGCTGACTTTTATGGGATGCTTATGAAGTCAAACTGCACCCTCAGCAAACGAACAGAAGCAACAGGGTGGGTACAGTGGGGGTTCTGTCCCTGCCACAGACTTCCACATCTGGCAATGTGTAGTTTAGGGGCTACTCAAACAGTTCAGCATGTGTTTGACCTACCCTCCATGAGTCTAGTCTAGACTTCTTAGACTTTGCTCTTTGAAATTAATTTCGTAACTTTCTATTTGTTGTGCCTGCATTTTTGAATGTCCCTATTATCTTCTGAGTATGTAATAATGCCACTCTGTGAACATAACAGCTTTCAACTTTCTCAACCCTATAGTGAAGAAATACGTCTGTGACGTTTATTGGGCTTCAAAGTTGCGGTATCATTGATTTTGGATAATTTACTACACTGTTCTGGTCTTCTTCATGTTAGGACGTTGTGTCTGAAATGACTTGCAGGTTATTAATTTTAAATTAAGTGACACTTCACTAGCAAGCCCACTAGGTTAATGTATTGCTGATTTGAGTGGCTGCCAGAGATTGCACGTTTGAATAGCAAACACTCAGATCAGATCCTCATGTCCTTTACTTCCAGTAGTTCCTTAGTCTGCACACAGAGTTAATTTAGATTTGCTGAGTAAGAAAAAGAAGAATTTCAAAATCGCTTGGTTTTGTAACACTGTGTAATAACTTGTACAGCTTTTTCTGGAATGCCTGCTTAATGATGGCCCTCTGTTTAGATTGAAATACACAGAGGAAATAGGTTCTTCAAATCAGGAAGAAAATGAGTTGCCAAATGCAAGCCTGGGCAAATAATGTTGTGGCAGTAAGTTGTACCTAATAACAATTTAAAACTTCTTTATTTCACTCCTGGACTTTTAGAGAATACAAATCGCAAAATACAACTCACCTTAATTGTTCCTCTGAACAACCGTGCCTGTATCTCAGAGGGTAGAATCTCTCCAAAACTTGTTTTAATGTTTGATTGGACTTGGACTGGCAAGTGACTTGCCCTGCAGGAGTTGAGAAAGGCCGTTCAAAATCTCCGATCTCTACCTAAGTGAAAGACCCCCAGGAAAAAATGCTCTGTTAGTGCGGAGTAATTTTCTAGCTGCGCATTACAAGCTATCTTTTTCTCTGTCTTGCCAAGTATAAAATGAAGAACAATTTGTCAACTGATGTGTATTTCTCACTGATATAAAAGTCATGCAAGTAATTCTATTCTTCTTATATTTACCACAGAAAAAAGATAGATATCAATTGTAAATTGTACAAATGTAATACTCACTAGGTCTGCTTTGAGACTGCTAGATCTCCAGCTGGCACAAACCAGTTTAGATTTATTGAGTAACACTGTCGGGTAATTTCATCAATAACCTTCCCTTGAGCATTTCATTTTTTAAAAATAAAACAATCTTATCAAGACTACGTCTAGTAAAGGAATCTTAGGCTTCTGTTAAACGCCTCTTACTTTGGTATAGTAAGTCACAGAAGTCACATAAGGAATAGTGAATGAAGAAATGGCACAAGATTACATAATATTTAACCAAAGCGGGCCTGTCTCTGTAGGAGGTGGAGCACATTTTATCCGTCCTGGTGCCAAGAGCTGCCAAGAGTTCTTTGTTTACAGGGAAAAGTCCATTGACTATTTGATCATTTGTCTGATATACGAGCAGCAGCTTCTCTCCCTCTCTGTCTCCCCGTGGACCTGAACTGAAAAATAAAGCCTACAGAAGAGGCAGCCAAGAGCTGCGTAGGCTGCACAGCGTTTCCCAAGTTCGTGTTAGCCTCACGCAAAGATTCCAGCCCAGTCTGTTTCCTGCACTATCATGTGTAAAAGGCGGAGGTCACTTGACTGTCAAGGAGTCCTAGACTAGTTTGTTTATTCAAGTTTTTCACCTGTAAAACCACTGCGTGAGTCACTAACGTGTGAGGATTACCTGAGCTAAAAGAGCTGTCAGTTCCATGGCTAGTTCTTTGTTTACAGGGAAAAGTCCATTGACTATTTGATCATTTGTCTGATATACGAGCAGCAGCTTCTCTCTGTCTGTCTCTCCATGGACTTGAACTGAAAAATAAAGCCTACAGAAGAGGCAGAAAGTTGTTAAATAAAGAAGATAGGGAAATGCATTAGCCGTGAGGATTAGCAGTATCTGCCCTGAATGTGACATGTTAACGTCAGTGTCAAAACACATTAGCAGAGCAACACTTGTACTTGAACCAGTGGGCAAATATTTAATTTCAGTCTTCTGAGTTCAGTGTTGCTGTGTTGTTTTTGGTTTTGTTTTGTTTTGTTTTTTATTTTTATGGAAGCCCTGCTTGCCTCTTAAGAACTAGAAAAAAAAAACTTTTTTCTTTTTTTAAAAGATAATAAATCTCCAGTTACACCCATTTACTATTTATGTTGCAAACTTTGAGTCACCCAATATTTTTCAGATGAAGAAACTCCGCAGAAATTAAAAACAAATCTTGGGACAAGGCAGAGATGTTATACTTGCTAAACAAACCTATTTTTGTAAGTAAGGCGGACGGTCCTTGTGCCCTCACATTTCCCAGGATGTTGTTCTTTGGAGGCTTGCTCCCATTTTGAAATAATGTCACAGATCTAGAAGGAAAGAGATACAAAACTGACTTCGGCATCTATTCCTCTTTGCAAACATCTTTGAATAGGAATTGGCAACTTATTGTAATATCTTTAATCTGTTGCATATGAGGAATATACATAGCTTGAATTTTTGAACTTACTGGAAGAGAACTTTACTTGCATTTCTTAGTTGGAGGATTTAATAATTAAGGTTTCGTTGTCTGTTCATCCTGCAACACACACACAGCCTTTGGAAAAAAAACCATAACAGACCTCTATGGAAAGACCAGATACTTGATTTAGCAGCAGCCAGTGAGTGTGTAATTACACAGAGTGAGTTGTTATGTAATTAATTGAATGCCTTTGATCTCTGCCTTCTCTTTGTGCTGCAGGCTGGAGTTCTTCAGGTCCTTTCTAGTAACTCCTATCACGTTTGTATGAAGAAGTGGGGCAGGTGGGCAAATGGGCAGGAGGTGGAACGGAGGTCCTGGGAGCCCTGCTGGGATTCATGTCACCATTCCTCCCTAAAAGAGCCTTCCGGGAAGCACTAATGTGAACAGCTTCTAAAATTACTTTTACCAAGAAGAAAAGTACATTTTTTCTACGTTGTGCTTTCCATATGGTAATTATTCTGGTAGGGGGAGAGAGCTGATCATGATGACCCTGCTTGTTTGTCATTAAGGTCTGGTTGTACCGTACCTTGTAAGTCAAAGTGCAGCTGTGAACACTGGCCAACGGATGCAAAAGAATACTTGGTAAATTCATTATTCATTAGTTGCTAAAAGGCTTGAAATATATCTAATATTTTACTAAAGCACTGATTATATTGCATTTTGCCACAATTTTCTGCCAAGAATTAAATTCTAGTGACAGAGAACTAAAATTGCAGAACAATGATAAGCCAGACATTACACATTTTCTGAAGAGAACTCTGTTTATCCTGTATTTAGATAAGGAACCCTTCTTTTTTTTTCTTTCCCAGGATCTCCACCCCAGTATCAATGACTTTCTGGACTTCAAATGGTCGTCTTTTGAAACTATACTAGAAATGTGAACTGAAATCTCTAAATGCATGTTGGGCTCCAACGGCTTTTTAAAGAACGGCGATTAGTAACAGCTTACTTTTTCTTTTTTATCCCAGCTGTTACTTCTCTGAATAGTATCAGTCTCCTAGACAAGGCTTTTAAATATAGTTCACCGAATGAATTTCAGCAATTGATAAAATTATGGTTTTTTAAAAAAACTTCCCTTTTACCTTATGTAGAACAAAGCCTAAAGACAGTTTTCAGCCTGAAAAAATGTTTTGCTAGACAGAAGAGAGGTCTGTAAAATGGAGATACCTGTTGTTTGATATGCAGAGCTCGTTAAAGCTTTTTGTTTACCTTGATGTTTCCTTGAAGACAGTGCTCTATATCCTTGCCAGAGGGATCATCAGAAAACAGTGCAAACCCTGACTGAGCTGGTTTCCTCATCCCTGTATCCTGGTTCAGGGTGTTCAGAAATTCCTCCACTGTGGTAGAGGCATCAAACCCAACAACCTAAAAAAGCAGACAAGATGTATTTTAATATCAAATGTATAGCAACAACTCCCCACTTGAATCTAAGATTTTTAAAGATAATACTTCTAGAATAACAGTAGGAATGTAAGACCTATTCCATCCTCTGTGAATAACTTACTGTCCTTTGAAATTAAAAATTTCCATAAAGGGTCTAGAAAAGATTGAAGATTTCCACAAGGGAAGTCGATTTAGTGAAGTTTTTCTCCATCCAAAAAACAATTACCTTCCCAGCAGATTGTACCTTACTGCATTTTGTTTATGAAATTAAAGTCACTATCAAAACACTTGAATTTCTGCTGCAGAATTTGTGTAACAGAAAGCAGTGTAGTATCTAAGCTTTTTGTGAGAAGTAACACTTGAAAAATGAAGAGAACTACAATTTCCTACACTTTTCAATATGGTGGTGAAACAAATGAGATCAACTGATCATTTTTCATCATGTACAACTTCAGAAGGATATTAGATGGCAGATGTACATTGGCAGATCCAAAACATTTTGTAAATGTTGCTCTGTCAGTACTACATAGGTCAGTAATATATAGATAACAGTCTTCTAGGTTTTATTTTCCCAAATCTGAATTTTTGTCTGTTGTTACCAGCATTAAAGCATTTTAGCAAGAGATGCCAAATGGCTTTTATACAGATACTACTTGCTGCTGTTCATTTAAATCCATTTTGAGTTTGTTTTCCTGTATTTGGTATGTTGAAGATGTTTTACTCTTTTGTAAAGAAAGATCTTGAAAATGGATTTTGGACTTCTGCTTTGGGCTTCTCAGTGATTGGCATTTAAAACAATATCTGCTGAATCTAGCTTCAGAGATGAATACAAGAGTTTTCAATACCACTATATTTGCTTATTTCCTGATCCCACTGAAGTAACATGTCTTTAATTAGTTTCCATAGCACTTGAAGGTACATATTTTTGAGCAATAAATAACTAATAAGTAGTTATTCCTTTTCTTCTTCAGACTTCAATTTTGGGATCCTTTAGGACGATTTATATGCATGTTGTTTTCTTTCTGTTTTACTAGCCAAGCAGTAAGCAATTAAGAAATTTAAAGGGGGTAAAAAAAGCACACTTCTGAGACCTGAAATGAAAAGTTTATTTGATAGAGCTTTGATTTCATATAAAAACTTGCTTCCTGTCTGGGAATACTGTGAATTGTTAACAAACTCTTTTCAGACCACTCTCACAGTTAGAAACACAAACCAGGATGTGAAGCAGTATGCATGGAAACCCACGGAGAGTTTCCTAGAGATTTTGACTGATGAAGTCCCAGAAGAGTTAGGAATGAAGCTGTCTTTGTTCTGTAACAAATACGGGTTTCCTTCATGGCTGGTGATGGGAGTTACAGCTGTGCTTCCAGGCCTTCCCTGAGATACTGAACTTCCAGGATGTCTGATGAAAAGAGGTGGAATTTAATACCTTTCCTCTTTCTTCCGTCTAATTCATTCATATGGTCATCAGGTTAAATGAGAAACAGAACTTTAGTTATTTCTCACTTGTAAAAGATTTTTTTTTTGTTTCTTTCAAAGATGTTCCCCCAAAACCTTTACTCTTTGTCGATCAAATCAGATCACAAGTACCCTGTGCCTTCCACTGCTAGCACTGGCACAGGATGAAAGCTGAACCGTGTTTACCTTAACACAGTTCTGTTTCTGATGTACTACTTCACGTATACGCTAATAGCAAGGGGTTGGGAGAGCTCAGGTTTTGTGGTCTACCTGAAATTACCTGGTATATGCCGTTCATGAAATGAACTGGAATACTAAAGGGCAGCGAATGGTGGTAGGGATTTCTTAGAAGAGTGGAAAGGATTTCCATCCTGGAAGGTCTGGCTTCTCGGTCTCCGTTCTGCTGGGTGCGCTCTACACATCGCTGACAATATATTGCATATTTCCCAAATTCAGTCCTGTGACAAGAAGAGAAATAAGGCAATTCTTGGGGACTGATTGAAAGGATAGTAACGTGTGAATAAATCTTTCTGGGGATGCCAGATGGGAGGGGCACTCACATTCCACTCTGTGAGATTTCCAACACATTTTTCCACATGGAATTATAAAGAGAATCTACCAAGACTAGTGGAACTGTGCCAAAGATGAACATGGCTCAGAGTGTTTTGTGTAATGGCCGTATTTTGGTTTTCATGGTTTTGCAACATACAGTCTGTTCCACTGCAGAGTATTTTTCAAAACAATGGAAAACTTTCCCACCTGATGTATAGCAACTCTTATGTTTTAGTAGCGCTGGAGCACAATTCTACTCAAATTTTTTTTTAAATAAATATGCCAAAAGATCTGAAATATTAAATGTAAGATTGAAAATAATGTGCTCCAGAAAGACTAGCTAGGTAATAGTATTCAGGCGCACCTGGAATCTGCGTTCTTCTTTAAATGAAGTTTAAGAAGCCAAAGGAATGGGTGCTGGGGCAGAAAGAGTCCAACGCAGAGAGCCAAGAGCTGCAAGCCCTGGACAAAAGGAAGACATTTATTGTTTTAAATCTTACAAAGTAAAACTTCCTGCTGTGGCTGCTGACCAGCAGTGCAGCTTACTGTGCCTAGTCAAGTAACAGACAGCTGTAAATAGAAATAAAACCCCAAAACATGGAGAAAAAGCTGAGTAAATATACATGTCACTTCATCAGAAGGCCAAAATGCTGTCTTTCCATTTGTGTGCCCCAAGTTTCTTTCAGGGCTGGAAGTGGGAAAGCAGATAATTTTGCAGAAAAAGCAGTTAATACACAGGAAAAAAATACTTCGGCCGCAAGGCCAAGCACTAAGAAATGAGGGCAAGCCTGTGCAGTTTCGATTCAGCTCTCCTGTTACGTATATGATGAAGGAACTCATATGACATTTTCCTTCTATCAAATAGATGATAACTATTGAAAAAAATTATTCAATATTTTGCTATGTTTTCATACAGACTGCTCTCATGTACTCTGGATATACATTTACTAACATTGCAATTACTTTTCTCAAAACTGTATCAATGGATAATACTGAAATTTAGAAAATGGCATTTTTCTATCTTGATTTATCTGACTTGCCTAGAATTAAACATAAATCTGACAGCACAGATAATCCCTTTCATCAAATACCTGTACTTTCATGGAGGATAGTATCAGCTCTGTTTCAGGAAGATGTTGCAGTAGAAGCAAGTGTGGGAGACTGCAGCATGAATTTAGGACTTTAAAAAAATTAGTGTTGATGCTGCAAACATTTTACTGAATGTGTTAACTCTTAAAAATCATGCCAGTGGATTATGATAGCAAGAATTTATTTATCTGTATCAGAGGGAAGGCCTTGCCAGTTATATGAAAAGTACCAAAGTAGGATTATGGTTTGTTTAAATTCCATCAGCTACATGTAACTTCAGTTTGTGCTTATTTACATGAAGGTGCTATGTCTGTCATAAAAGCTTTGAGGATATTTTAGCGATGCACACATACTGGCCAGATCTCAGGTAAGGGCTGTTCCTGGATAATAGGTCTGTCTGCTACTCACGTTCTACTTTCTGTGGCAGGAGAAAAATGTGTCTATTACAACAGTCTTAATATGGTAATTTCCTTTCTCATTTTCTAATCCATCTCCGAGTTTAGTAGGTATTGCTCCATCATAAGCACTATTGTTCTGGGTCTATTGATTCTGTGCAAACTATAAGTATTGGATTTCCTTTCAGTTTCAGTTCCTTCAGCTGTTACTGTTTGGACACCGGTGAACAGCTGGCAGTGGACAAAGTGAAGAAGTATGTATTTATAATCTAGCATGCAGGGGTGCGTGCAGAGCAGCATGACCTCCAAGGGGTGACATCTATCAGAAACCCTGAGTGTAGGTGAGATGCCACAACAGCTTTTCTTTACACTTATGCTATGAAGACATCTGCCACAGGGTTTAGCCCACCAAGCTGCCTGATGCAGCACATCTCTTACGAAAGATGCACTAAAAAAGAATTAGCTTCCACGTCTTACTCAAAACTTACCTTGAAGGTGACCCATTGTATATCCAGCATTTAAAAACCACACAGGCATAAATCGACTCTATCACGTGTGCTCTGATGGAGGCATCAGCTTTGTTTCAGGAAGACACAGCAGTAGTAAGATGATAGTTCAGGTTTTTGTCTGATTTTAAGTAAGAAGATGCTACAGAAGAGCAGAGCCCCTTTACCATCTAAACATAGTTCCTTCACTGCTGTTGCAACAGATACATTAAAATAAACACTGGGTTACCTGTATTGGTCCTGCCTGGTTTTGTGGATGTCGACGTCTAGTCTGTTTAATGAGCTGACAACAGATCTCATTTTGAAGTTCCGGATGCGTGAGGCAAATCTGCAAAGCGCTTTGGGCCAAAGATACATGGTAATCAATGGCAGGGGCGTCCACTGCAGCATTTATGAACAACTGGCAGGTCTAGACAGAAAATAATAAAGCAAGTGAGTTTACACACAAAAAGCCCCAACAAATCTTTTAGACGGTCTGTATAACAGAAGTGTGCTGTAACTGAGGTCACAGTTAGTCAGCTTACCAGCAGAGTAAGGGAACCCTGCTGGCCCTGCAAAAAGGTGTGAAAAGGGACCAGAATGGATGAAAGCTGTAGTGAGACACCTCTTAAAACCCACATTTTTCACTCTGCACCTAATGGAGTGGGCTTTAGCAAAGAGCTGCAACAGTCATGGTGGTAGGCAAGTTTAAGAACATGCTGAAGTTAGCTTACCCCACTACAGACTTTAAAATGCGAAGCGTACAGCTCTCAGTGGCAGCAAGTAGCAAGCATAAAAGGGCAGAACACACACAGATAAGGAAACTGTAACTCGGAGCCATTTGTTTTGTCTTGGCTTTCACTGGCATTTTTACTGTGGGTAAGGATAACCTTTCGCATCCTCAGTACTGTCTTAAGAAAGCCAGATGTTAAGCATTTGTTGTGCCTATTAGAAGAAAGCTTATGTATCACTCATTGCATTTACTGTATATAATAGCTGATGAATTTTCAGGGTATATAAACAAAATACAAGAAATGGATGGAAGCCTAACGTATTTCTAGTCTATCTGAAGATATGTGGATGCACAAGACTAATTTTTATCAGCAACAGAGTAACTAATACATGACTTGATCTGTTTCTAAATCAATTCCCTATCTGACTTTTAAACTGATTTATACAAAGTTTCAGTAAAGGTGATGCAAGTCATCTCTTTTTTTTTTTAAGGTGTCTTTGATTTGAATTAGGTCTGAAATATATTTCAGAAAGTGATTCCCAAATAGACTTATTTTTAACAGAGAAGTACATGCCCTTTTGAATTTTCATACTGCAAGATTGCAGAAAATAAGATGGATGTATTTCTTTGAAGTGCTTCAAATGCATCAGAGAACAAGAAGCTGGAAAGTCTGCCTACAAGTGGCTGTGACTGAACATATGGTGCTTGTCTTGGATTCCTTTCTAGATCTGAACCATTACATCAAAACTCTCCAGATGCTTGATGATTTAGGGAACATGGTCTTTTGACTTGTTTGATTTCTGTGGAGAAAGTTCATTTATCCAAGTTCCATGCCTTCCAACTCCTATTTTATTTCACAACATAGAGAAAAAGGAACAGCAAGGTTTTATTTTGTCTCTGACATAGACTTCATAGCCTGGCTATTTGTTAACCTTCAGGAGTAGTTTTATCCTGGTGAGGGCAGGGGAGAGGAGGAAGAAGGTTAACGCCACTGCAGCAAACTCTTTCATAGATACCAACCACCTATGTGGCCTTTAAGTGGGAAGGATGCAAGATCTTAAAAGCACAGAAAAATTCTCAGCCTAGCTGCAGCACAGCATTTATGAACCATTACGTGTTTCTTAATCATAACGCCTTTTCACTACTGCTGGACCTATATGTATTTGTTTCTTTAAAGGTGTATGAAAATCTTTAAAAGTGAATTCAAAAAACTCTTGTGAAATATTTTTCTATTTATATTACTAGAATACCTCTTTTAAGAATAGCTACTTCATACGAAGAAAATATTTTCTTTTTATTACAAAGAGCAGTAGAATCTCTGCCTTCTATCTCAGTTTGAAATAATCCTTAAAGCTTAAACTTTGCTTTGTTTTTCTTCTGATTTTTAAAATGTGTTCTAGCTTATTTAAATATATCTACAACAAAATTTTTGTCTGCCATTTATTCTTCCTGAAATCTGATCGAAAAAATATTATTCCAGAATCAGTTCTCTGAATATAGAGATCCACCCATGCTGTTAGATTCTCTGGGGCTTATGAACTTCACGATAAAATCATTATCATAGATGATGGCCATAGGTTTTTCTACTAACGAGCACTTTCATCAATAATATCAGCAGAAAGGGCAAAATTTGAAGGCTAAACTGCCCTCTCACAGCTAAAAGTGATCACTCTCACTGGAAGTGATAGTCTTTGGTGATACATTGTGGGGACATTCTTCTACTGTGTGTTAGTTAGCTCCACTAAAGGTAAGAGTCAACTTCTCTTTTCCTTTTTATCTGTTGAACATCTCTAGTAAGCCAGGTAATAGCCATTCTTTAGCTAAAAGTTAAAATAGTTAATAAAAGAGGCATCTGCTATGTTTTTACCTTAAATAATTTAATTGCTTCAGTCTGCAAGGCCTCAGATGGCAGCGTTGTAAGAGGGGAAGCAATTCCTTCTTTGCTGTGGCAAAGGGTAGGATGTCTCCAAATCTGAGAAGCTAAATAGATAAAATAGATAAGGTTTGCAATTACTTCAGAATTCTATTAAGAAAATAATTATTAGAATATTAGTACATTGAAACAAAACCAAACTTACTGGTATCGCCTTCTGTGTTTAATAATTTGCAAATAAGTTGTTCAAACTCAGATCCAACATTTACACTGGTACTTCCAGCTGCAACTGTCAGATGATAAAGCCACGTGTCCTAAAGTAGATAAACACAGCAGCTCACTCATTCCGTGTTGGAAGGAGCTGCTTTATCAGGATTTTGTTCTCAATTTGAAATGCTACCATGCCCTCCTGTGGAAGCCCCAAGGAGTTTGCCTTTCTTTGAATAGTCCTGTATTCATGGTCTCCTATGTTACAAATATTAAGCAAAGAAGCTTGGAGAGGGCTCTCTTCAGAAGTCTTTTACCCTCAGAAATCATGGCTAATTATGAGGGCATTCTTCCTTCCCTCTTGAGAAAACTAACCTAAGTACCGGATCCTGCGAACCTGGGGATAAGGCCAGAAAGCAAAACGAGGTATACAAGATTACTTCAGAACAATGAAGCAATAATAATAATAAAAATGGTTTTAACCATACCTCTCATTTCTCCTTGACTTCAGTAGGACAGCCTTCCCTACTGCTAGTCTTATCAGTGAACATGGGTAACAGAATCCCAAAACCTCTCAGGAAGGTCTGCTACAGGTCTGTCTATGAGTTAATGTAATGTGAGCAACATTCTCTGATTACAGCGTATTTGATATTCTGCACCATCTCCTTACAAAGGCAAGCCTGCTTATTTTCATCTATTTCAAAAAGGGTTACCTGCAACAGCATTAGTTCACAGCTCGTCAATGTTAATGAAGCAAGACCTTCTTGTTTATTATATCAAACTATAAGCTAGGTGACTTGTAGGTCCCACTCCTCCTCCTCAAGAAATATTCCTATCCCAGCACCATACTCATGGATGTGTTACTGAAACTCATTTAAAACATCATTTTATTACCTTCTCGTGCTTGGATCCTATAAGAAGATAAGTGGGTCCTTGATCTCTGGGGTGGATAACAACAGTGTAATGTGTTGACAATAAACTGCGACCACTAGTCTCATAATCTTCATCAGAATCGCATGATCTATCAACTTCTTCAACCTTCGCCTCAAAAAGCTTGATTTGACCAAGAGGAAACTAAAAGCAAATATCAGAAGTGGTGAGAAAGCAAATTTTTGCTTCAGTGCACACTGATTTTGTATTTCTTATTCTACAAATAGAAAGAAAAACATGAACTACCATCAATACCCTGTTCCTGCCAAGGAACATCAGATAAGCCAGCTGTTGCAGACAGGAGAAGGAGAATGATACATGCCAAAGCCTGAAAGCGAGATTTTTCAAGAATTCTTTTCCAGGTCTGCTTCTGTATCTAGTTAATACAACAAATGTCTGTTAGGGTGAGAGAAATCATTCTTCAGAGTTTCCAGACTTGGTTCCAAGCCTAGAACTTTAATTATAATCTTTTTATTTCAGACGACAGGAATGTATTGTTCATGCTATAAACTAAAAAGGTAATTTTTTTATGTGGTAGGACATCTCAGCTGGTTTCTTTCTGCAATCTGACAGATCACAGTACTTGAGTCTTAAGTTGGATATGTAGTTATGATCATCTATCAGGAATTATTTTTATATGAAAAGCCATTCAAAAGGAGATTTTCACAGAAGTAACCCATAGTTGATATTATCAACAGGAAGCCCCAATGAACACAAATACAGCACGCAATCCTCACAACTGGGTCACAGGACTGACAGGATGACTCTCCTTACTGGCAGTTTTATGCAAAGCTTCCTCCCTTCCTGCAGCACCGCT
>NW_009704905.1:22203-24309 GCF_000703405.1 Apaloderma vittatum
AGAAAAAAGGGGATGTTTGTTTCCCTTTGGTAAAAGTACAGTTGGGCATTTTAGTAACTAGCATCTTATCTGTGCCACATTCAAGTGTAAGCCTGAAGTAGGTTGTCTTGGAATATAAACACCAGTGAAAAACAGATGAGGCTTCTAAAGAATATTGTTTAAAAATTGAAAATACCATACTGGCAAGTACCTGGCAAGTTTGACTTGGTCTAGGGTAGGCTTCATGAATAGTGATTTGATAAAGTGACGGGTTAATAACATAATTATTTTGAAGAAAACAGCACATAGTGGAGGCTCTTTATTCCAGTGCTCGTACTAGTAAGGCTGAGGGATGCATGTGGTAATTTGTATTGTCTGTGGTGCTTCTGAAGCATTCAACTTTTTGAACAAGGTAAGATTCTGAGAATCAAGAGATGCCATTTCACATACAAATACTCCAGATTGATTTATTCAGTAAGTTTAATGAAAACACAGTTGGCTTATTTATAAATTTGAATTCCATTTTGAAAGGAGGCCACTTGAAAGGACTCTATTACTGTATTAACCACAGCAGATTGTGTAATTTGTTTCTGCACAGAAACATTCAGCTACAGCAATCATGTCTTTAATCAGCAAACTGTTGAACATTGGAAATGAACTAGCTTTGGAAAACTCTTCATATATATTCTGCTTACAAAAGCTAAATTCTTATTCTATTACAGCCTATCAAATTAGTTTCAATTTTACTTTAAAAGGGCACCAAAACTTCTTCCAAATGCAAGGGAAATATTCACAAGAATCCAGTGAAATTCTTAGATGCTTCTAAAGGACATGCTAAAACCCTAAAATCTTCAATGGTAAAAATGGTAAATTTGGATACTTCAAGCACAGAGATTTCTTTATAGGAGTTATTTTTAATGTCTGTATAAGATGAGCTAGAGATTAATACTCTAGTCATTTGATTCCCCAGCCCTGTATTACACTTTTAAAAAGAATAATTAAAATAGAATGTTTTGATGGATGGTTACTGCTGTCTTATTCATAAAGTTCTAGAAATAAGGTTTATTTTAATGTTTTAGAGTGGCTAAAAAAGGAAAGGATAACAAAGGGAATAACTAACTGTATACAAAGACTATGAATTACTGGGTCCAGTGTGATTATTTGGTTAGATTAAAAGTAACAGATGAGATTTTCTGTATTATGAATATCCATAACTGCAGCTGTATTAACTAGAATTCTTGTAGAATTTTCAAAAATCTTGTTCCTGACCCACCTCCATTAAAATAATGACAAAATACAGTGTCTTAGGAGCAAAAGGACAGGTGAGTAGCATGACTAGGAACTCCTGTCTCTGTGGGTAAATATAACTGGAAGTATTAGCACCAACAATATTTAGAAGTGTGTGTGGAGAACTGCCAGGTCTTGCTCTTCTTTAGCTCCTTGCGTCCTACAGGATATGGGAGGTTGGAAGGTTAACTCTAAAGCTGACTAGATCCCATTTCGTCCTTTTCTTCCTCAAACAATGTTTTTCCTAGGTTTTAGAAATATTTTTCTCATCTTTTTCTTTTGCTGTCCTCCATCTCTGTTCCTGTCCACCTCATCAGAGGTAGACAGAGAGCTCCTTTTCCAAAATCCTGGTGGGGAATGGGAAATGGGAAAAGATCTCCTCCACAGACATGCTGCTTTGTAAAGCAGCAAACTCTGCATCCTGCCAGGCTCTTATTTTTTTTTGCACTGTGGAGGTACAGTGACATACTAAAGATCAAGATTTGGAAGTCAATTGAGGGATAAAAAGAACATTGGATTTCTGCAAACTTGCAGTCAGTGCCCACTGCAAACATACGTTAGAAAGTGTCAGCTTCCCGAAGTAAATGACAGCCTGGTCTTTTCTGATGAGCCTCATGTGCATCAGAGAGGGAGACCTGAACTGTCAGCATCAGCGTCCCCCTTAGGCTGGGGATAAGAAGCTGCAGAATATTATATGTCACATCCTGTAGGTGAAGGAGACCAATGGGCACGTCCTTGATTACTGCCTATGAGATAGGAACCTTCTGAGTTGACAATCTGTGATGTCTAAATATTTCCTCATTCACTGAGGACAGACTGGATCAATGGGCCCAGGCCAAC
>NW_009704906.1:0-24992 GCF_000703405.1 Apaloderma vittatum
AGAATTCTAAAAGATATTTCAAGCCAGCGCTACGTGCAGATACCAGAAACGGGCTGGGATGGTTCTGCACGTTATCCTGTGCGCGCCAGCAAAAGGCCCGAGAGCAGGTTCACACCAAGACAAGTGTTGAAGTATTGATCATAACGTGATGGTGACTTTACGTGCTGTTCAAAGGACAGAATCCCGCTGCACCGAGAGCGCAGAAACGGAGCATTTAGTCTCCACTGGAAGAGTTTGCCATTCCACCACAAAAGCAGAAGAAACGGCTAAATCCAGATCAGAGAGGAGGATCAAATACACAAGTGTCCAAACACTATTTAAAAGAGCAAGCAGGAAACAGAAAGGTTGCCGTTTACTCAGAATCCATGTAATGGGGCCAGCTGACAGACTGGTATTTTTATATTCTGAAATCCAAAAGGAAAGAGGTGTCTCAGTGGCAAAAGAGCTTTGACCTTGCAGTTAAATCAGCATTTCTCCAGAGAGAAACCCACTCTCACATATCCAACTTAGGTACTGAGTCTTAAAGCATTGAAGGGGAGCTCAGAGAAGGCAAGAACCAAATACGTTGGTCCAAGTCAGCAGGTGCTGGGAGAAGACACTTGGAGAACCCTTACCAAATCGCTGTCCTTTAGAAAGCCATTGGCAGCAAGAAGTACCCTTAAGTTTCCGTTCATACAATGCGTCACACATGGATTTACTGATCCACAAGGGGGATTTCTAGAAATTACCGCAATACAAAGGTCTAAGGGCGTGATCTAACAACCTAGGCCACGCAGTCCTTGTCGATGCTGAAGAGGTTACCACATTAAAAGAACAGCAGGGCTAGGAATATTCTTCACCAAGGAACAGGGGTATATAAAAAGTTTTAGTTAAGAATAGTTTTCAATAATATTCTTCAGAAACTACGTATGGCACCTTTTGATAATATGAAGGACATCTATGACGTTCCATCCATTCCGTCACGGAGATAAGTACCGGCCACGCAGCGAGGTCCACGAGGGATGCAGCACCCGAACAGGCTGTCCTTGAAGCAGGGTAATTCGCTAGATGGATTTAGTCCAGTTTCAGTCATCATTTTTTTTAAACTCCCTAAAATGTAAATGACCAGATCTACTCAAGCATTGTTTATGGAGTTCCTGGTTCCCTTAAAGAACACAGTTAATGCTTGCGGGAAGCTTGGACAGCCCTGCAGAAGCTCCTTCGCTCTGGAAGCCTTTTCTGCCCTCACTTTCCTTTACCCCTCGGACAGGGCAGGCAGCAGTGACTGCAGGTTGTTCCGAGAGGTGCCATTTTCCCTTCCAAATGACTCTATTATGCAAGTAAATCACTGGATCATGAAACAGATTGTTTATGGGTGGAATTCATAAATGGAATTCCTGAAGCAGAGGGGACTACCAAAGAGACAGGAAGGATGGTCTTGTGGTTAAGCCAGAAAACTCGGGACATCTGGGGTCTGTTCCCAGATCTCCCACAGACTTCCTGTTGCCTCGGGCACGTTGTTTAGTCCCTCTGTGCCTCAGTTTCTGCATCTGCAACATCCAGATGGCGACCAATTAGAGCGGCAGCTTCCGAACCTAAATTCAGGACGAGACAGAAACCAATTCTCAACTCCTTCAGTAACGATACAGTAAAACGTCAACTCCTTTCTATCCCACAGACTGCAGAATTAAACAGCAGCAGGGAAGGAGAAGGGGGAGCGACAAGAGCTGTCATTTGGGATTAAGGTGGCAGCGGCTTCTGAACCCGCTGCCTCCTCTGATGACGGCCAGCGAGCGCTGCGCATCTTAAAATCATATTAATCTTTCCCCAAGTAACTGTTTGTCTTGCTCCGGTTCCAAAGCCCTCTAGCTGGAGAAAGGAGAGGGGAAAAATATCTCCGAGGAAGGGCCCTAGCACCACAGTGTTTTTCTCACTCTCTCCCTCTTCTCCTCCCCCTCTCCATTGGCTTCAAGGCCAACAGCTCCTGGAACACAAACACTCTTGTAAACTTCTGAACCACACAGCCCTGTGGTGGGTGGGTGTTTGCTCCCTGCCTGCCAGTTCCAATCCACCCACAGATTCCAACAGCCCAGAACAAAAAGCAGACTCCATTTTCCATATTTAACAGGCAATTCCTTTCCCTCCCCATCGCCTTCGTTTGCAGCACTCCGTGCCTCTCACAAGTAGCGTGTCCCACCTTTTACATGTTTCTCAAGTGAAACATGTCACATTTATGCGTGTTTATGTAGGCACGTGAAGAGTATATTCTAAAGATATTCACCCCGGCCCCCTCTGGTTTCAGATGCCTGAGCAGTCAGAAGGACTCGGGGATTATCAAAGACTGTGCTGGTTATTGCAGCTCTTTGACAAAACATTTGAGAAGGGCCTGTTGTGAAGAAGGAAAGTAAGTGAAAAATCAAAGCACGAGTGCAAATGTGACACCTGAAAATTCCCTGCTGTAGCTCACATGAGACAGTAAATTCTTATATGTATTTTCTCCATTTTTGTATCATATCTATTCACTTCTAATTACTGAAGTAAAATAATTTCTGCATGACCAGGGTATTTCCTTCCTTCTCTTTAGAGGCTGTCTGTTAAAGGTCATAAATTTCATTGATTGTTTCGCTTACAGTGGAACTGGGGAATGCCAAACTGTGCAGAACCTGCAGAATAAGATTTCAAACTCTCTGCTGAAAAACATATATCTGCGAGTCAGGCAGTCTTTTTCAATCAAGTGTTTCAGTTTTTCACCAACACACAGATTCTATTTACAGAAAATTATTTCACAAATGCATACCAGCATTTCTTTTGTTAAAAAAGGTAAATATTTATTTTTAAAGAGACCACATTTTTGTACATATTTCTTAGATATGTACTAAAATAAGGGAATTTAAAAACATCTAAAAGTCACAAGAAAAAAGTTTCATGAATCAGTCATAATTAAGATGAACTTTAAAAATTGCACTGTCTGAGAAGGTCAGCAAGGAACTCATGTCAGCAAAAATATTCTCTTTTAATTAATGGAAAAATGAACTATTTGCATGACACCTTTCAGGCTAAAGAACTCAGTGAGGTGGCTGGGACTTTGATGGTATTTACCACCTATAAAGTCCTCCCATTTTCTAGGTGAGCTTAGGGACGATGCACGGCCTTGAAAAATCTACCCCCTATACTACAGCTCATACAGACTGGTTACATGTTTGATTTGCATACTAGTAGTTCGTTTATAAAGTTATTTTAGGTTTTTACTGTGCTCCAAGTAGTAGCAAGACCTATTTTGGGAGCAGTAAAAACAAAATTGGTAATTATGAGACTGTAAGTGGGGAGGTGGTATATGGGCAGATGTAAAACGTTCTGAAATTGCCAAGTTACATGAATTACCAGTTGGTGAGGATTTCTTAAGACAACCTTGGATAACAGGATAAGCAGGAGGTCATTCCACTGGAGAATTCCACCCTGAAAAAGGCACATGGGACGCAGAGCTGGAAGTGGATCTAGGTTCCTCCGGCATTCCCGGGGCACCGTCTGTGAATCTTACTGCTGTGTTCTGGCCATAGCCAAAGCCAGTCATCACCCTCCCGACCAATGAGCTAATGAGCTCAGGGTTTAGGGATGCTTTTCTCTTCATAAAGCCATTCAGCATTTAGAAAGTTACTAACAAGTAGAAGGAGGAGAACGGCAGCACATTTCACCTACTGTCTCTAGCCTGATTCAAACTGCAGCAAAAAAACTCAGTGGAGTTTTTTTCACTTGCCTGATGGCCCAGAACAACGTGCACTTCACTTTGCTGTCCTCCTCTCCAGCCCTCTCCACCACAGGCTGAAGAAACAGAGACCTTGCCATTTACTCAACTGTCTACGTGTAGCCTGTACACAGGACTAGAGTACAGCATTTGCTCTAGCACCCCATGACCCCTCCCCAGCTGGAAAGGGGCAGTCAGGAAAAGAAGAGGAGATCCGTAGGTTACAATGAGAACAGACTTAATGAAACAGAAAACTAATATTAATACTAATGCCAATATACAGTATACAAAGTTGTACAGGGCCCAGTGAAAATACCCAAGTTGTATATTTTGAACAACAAAGGCTAAGAAGCTACAGGGCCCACTTCTCCCTCCTGGACGGTAAAACCAACTTGACTTTGCCACATACAGGCTTCTACTGTTTGAAAGAAACTCAAGAACAAGGAACAAATAGAAGAAACAAAAATCACAATGACAGAATTTAGGAATGCTGGAAACGTACTCTGAGGCATGTGCACAAAGCAGACCTACATAAAACAGATCTTACCTTCTTTCATCGTAGCATCCATGACCTGGGCACAGATGATAAAGCAACCTCTCTCTAAAAATGCTGCTCCTCCTCTCCAGGGTCTTGCCTCTCCTTTCTTTACCAAACAGTCTGGTTTAATATCTGAGCTTTTCAGTGATGGCAGCAGCTATGCTATATTTTATGCATTTGGTTTAGCTAACTGATTATATTTTACCATGCTGACAGCATCCTCTGCCACCACTAAGAGGAGAATCCCGTGGATTCAGAAGTCTTCATTATTTTCTTAACTCTGTTCACAGTTCTGGGTTCCTAGCCAGCTCAGCTCCAGAGCTTATCATCTTCTGTATCTTTTGTTTCTTTCCAAAGCACAGAAGCTCTTGATCAATACACATCTCGTATTCCTCTCTATTCCTAATCCTCAGGGAATTACCATCTAGGATAAAACTTGGCTTTTAAGCTCAGGTTACAGCAATTGATGCTTTTTACTCCAGAAGTCCCTAGTGCTGGCCAGCACAGGAGCTATCACGCTAACACAATTCAGCGGGTGATTCAGAACGAAAGCTCTCAGACTCTAGTGAAGTTAAGAACTAGTTTGAGCAGTCACAGAGTTTGACTAATGGGCACACATCCATCATTAATGTATGTAGTGAAGATACTGACCTGCTTAAAACATGACTTGCTCTCACGCCTAAAATTCACATTTAAATTGCAAGAAATCATCAAGCATCCTAGGAAACACAGGAGGTGAGGGGCTGTTAAAGCTCATGAAAGAACTCTCCATCGTTTAGAAATTTTTTGTCCCTAGTTGCCTGGTATGTTGCTCAGGGCTGCCCCTCCCACCCACTCGCTCTGTACCTACATGCCCCAGTGGATGCTGCCAAACACCTCATTAAAAAAAAAGAAAGAAAAAAAAAAACATACTTGCTCCTACTAATAAAAAAAAAATCATTTACTGGGAAAAAGCAGAGTCAAAGAGAGGAATACAAGCTAGAACTCTTTGGGTTCCCAAAGGAGCTTACAGAATAGTCCTGTTAGGTGACTCAGGGCTGCACAGACTTTTTGTCATTGATGTTAACACAGAATACTTAATTTCTCAGCATATCCAGCAAAAAGTAAACAAGGCATAGCATACATATTCAACAGAGAAAGAAATAAGAACACCAAGCCAAAGCCTTGTCCCTGTAAGAGAGCAACTGAACTGCTGCTGTCCACCCTTAGCATTTCCTCCCCTCATGGCTCTTAGGCTGTTACCAGTAAGTCACTATCACCCTTCTAGGGAAGAAAAATCAACATATTTAAGACAAAGTTAAACCTGAGACTTAAGCAAAGTATCTCCCCTAACCCAGGGCTCAGAGTTGCCTACTGCATCCCAAAGCAGTCTGTATCAAAGGAAACCAGCGCACCAACGTTGCGCTTGCACTACAGAGGAGACTGATTAGCAAAACCTCAGCTTTAAGCTTCACCAAAACGAAGTGTGTTAACTCCCCTCCCTTGCCCTCCCACACACTCCATCATGCAGAGAAGCTGTGGGAATACTGATTTGATCTGCTGCAGCTGCTGTGGTGAGTAAAAAGGGCAACAGAGCTGGGCTCTACAACTAGCATGTATCAACTTGCTTGACAGTACGATTAATACTGCCTCGTTTCCATTTCACCTGAAACCCACGTGCAACTTTAAGGTCAAACATTCCCTTCCTCAATAGCTTTTCACGTACTCCAGGGAATTCACATATCTTTTCTGCAATCTCTTCCATCTTTGAGATAATTTCTCATCATCATGGTATCCACATTTTGCAGATAATACTGGTAGGCTTAAGTGCACCTTTACTAGAAAGACCCTAAGACCTTATCTGCCAGCTGGGTTATCCCTAAGGCTTCTGATTCTTTTCTCTTTTCTGATCTTCTTTGGTACACACTTAACAAAAGTTTAGGATCCAAAATCACAGTGGGGCATGAGCCCCGTGGTCTACTTGAAGTAGACTGTTGTAAAGTGATCCTCTATCTGCTGGTCTGTTACATGAACCTGCAATTTATTTGAAAGGCCTGTGTCTCCTATAAATAACACACTGAGCACTAGGCACTCTGTGGAGATAAGTGCTTGCATCATCAGTTCAGGAATTCAGAACGTGCTGTCCTAAAAATCTGGAATCTCGACTCCTTTCTCACAAATTCTTACGAGTTGATCTCATATTTATTATATTTATGGGCTTTTTGAATGAATCTGTGATTAAAGCATAGGCACACCTCATCAGCATAATGAGACTTTTCTTACAACCATGTAAAGAAACAAATTCACACTGTCATTTTACAGATGTGGAACTCAGGAACAGAGAGGGTATACAACTGGCTTAGGGCCTCCCTGCAGATCTTGATCAGAAACCCAATCTTTTACAAAGTTAAAATCAACTGCTTTTTTTTTTTTTCCCCCTATCAAAACCCCACTAGTATTCCTAGAACTATTCCCAAATGAAATTTGTGTGACAAGAGAATCCAGCAGTAGAAGATAGGTTTGAGGAGGTTTTCTGTTTTGTCCCTAATACCTCTTTCATAGTCCAATGGGGAAAACAGGCTGGTTTTCGAAT
The DNA here is from genome assembly GCF_000703405.1 of Apaloderma vittatum. NCBI lineage: Eukaryota > Metazoa > Chordata > Aves > Trogoniformes > Trogonidae > Apaloderma > Apaloderma vittatum. Next base: position 6,832 of record NW_009704906.1, read on the forward strand.
CAGACACTTCAGTTACCGTCAGTCTGGTAGAAGCAGGTGATAGAAATCCTCCACAAGACTGGTGTTCACTAAAGTGTTTGTGACTTGCCCCATTCTCTTTTTTGAGAAAAGATACTTAACATTTTAGTTTCTAGATAGCTTAAACTGTCAGACTAGTTTTTCTGTAAAACATTTGCATTTCAGGTTTCTTCAGTTGTTAACTAGCTGCGTCAGAAAAGAGGAGTGGAATAGCTGGCAACGAGTGATGTTTAGGCATCAGGTTCCCAGTGTCACAGCACCCATGTCGCAGCAGCAGGACATTCTAGCTATACAGAGCAGAAAGGTGATGGTAAGCTTCCAGTGGCACTTGCACGGGCACTGCTCAAAGGAGCTTACATCACAGACTTGCAGGGAGTTTCACTTCTGTTTCCAGCAGCCCCACGCTTTCAATATTCCCTATGTCTATGTTCATAGTACTTAAGACCCACTTCATTTGTCTTATGTGGCCCTCTGACAAAAAGAAATGGTCTCCAGAATAATGAGGGTTTAAGATTATTTTAGGCAAGTGATGAACTCATATTTATAAGCTTCTATCCTATTCATATGTATAGCATTTGTACTAAAAAAATGTAATAAACAGTGACTGTGAGCGGAAGGACTGCAGGAAAGGCTGGCCTTGCTTAGATTCCCCTTTTTCATCTCCACCCTTTCAAAAATCTCTACTGCACTTCTTTTTCTGCACGTGGCAGGCCTGAAAATGGTCCTCTCTCTCTGTTCTTCCTACTATCCGTCATGTAATGCAAAGCCCATCTTGAAGCAATGATCGTGTCTGTACAGTGCATGCTGCAGCACTGCCACCAGGACCCGAGATCCAGCAGCTCACACGCCAGCTGGCACCTTTCCCTCCCCTCTGCTTTCTTTCCCTGAGCAGGAGAAACCATTCGCTGCCTTCTGGGGCTCGCGCTGGACCCACACTGTTCTTCGTAATGAATGCAACCTGTTCTAACGAATGTGAAGCTTATTTGTGAGTGTGGAGCTGCACTCAATTGCCTGACATTTCACATTTCTCACCATAAATCTGGGTAACACTTTATTTTAATTACTGGGACATTTTCTAACTTTTATTGTTTCTGGCAAACACGGGCAAAATGAGCTCATTCATTATATAAGGTATGTGAGCTATTTCTTCAGGGGAAATTGTGTTCTGTATTATCCTTGCCATCCAACGAGATGCCACTCACCTCTCTTCTAGATGTCATTAAGTATCACACAGACTGAGAATAATTGACTAATCTTTTCCTGAATGACAGAGACCTTGGAAGATGATAGATATATCCATCCGCCCTCCCAGCCAGCCATTCATCTTTCTGCCTTTCTAACAGACCCACTAATGTGAGCGAAGGAGGGGCAATACCTCCCGTGCCTTTGTCACACCTCCACACCAAAATGGATGTAGATACCACCTTGAGGTGATACCAAGGAAATTCCAAACTGCAAAATTCGGACTCTGATTTGATTTCTCCGCGGTAATTTTGATCTGCAGGTGTTTCAAAGACCAATGGAAGAAACAGCAGGCTGCCACAGCTGGTGAGCACCATACTCCTTCAGAAGGTGCTGTGTACTGAGGACCAGGCATCAGAGACTGCAGTCAGGGCCCTGGAGAGAACCAAAGGATTTTACAAATGCCTTGAAGCCTCAGTGTAAAAATCCCTTTATATCCCCCTCCCAGCAAAGTTCTGTAACTTCAGGGAGATGAACTGATGTTCATCTTGGAGAGCTTGAACTCCTCTAGCTCTCTGAGGTCAAATCCCTAGACCTGCAGAAAATCACACTCAGCATCTCCGTGCCTCATTTGTCCCAGAGTGATCACTGCCAAATTAAAAATGGAGTCCAGACAAAGATTAAGTTGAGACTGACCATCTCCATAATGATAACTGAGGGCCAAGATGCAGTAGGTGCTGGACACTCTGCAGGCAATATAACGTCTCACTTGCAAAACCAGGTCGTAACTTTTCTATTAGTGAATTCAGACAGGACCAGATAAATCATAACTCAGGGCACTTGTTTTGACAATTGTTTAAGCTTTAGAAACTGATTCCTGCTCTTGGACTGTGGAGCAGTGCCTCTCCCCTTGTCTGTACATTACACCCCCTCCACAGACTGTACCTTCCTTGTTCATACTGCTGAGCCCGAGATGATGGAATTGGCCATTTGCCCAGGTGGAGGGAAAAAAAAAATAAAAGCAGTTACTGTAATGGAACAGCTTTCTGACTTTCTGAATACAGTAAGTGAAAAAAATCCCATGCAGACAGCGCATAGCATGTTTAATGACTCACGCTCCACATTTTCACTAGGGAAAAATTTTCGGCCTGCACTCAGTTAAAAGATGGAAATTTTTATAAAACTTCCATTGTGGTATGTTACCATCTGTTCAGAAATTAACAAAACCAAAATCTAAGCAAATTGGTTGATTTTCTTTCTTTTTCTTGTATGAGCTTTCTGTTTTATAGATAAGATGTGAATCTCTTTGGGAGGGAAGTGAGCATATGCAATTCAGTACGAAAAACAGAGAATTCACTCTAATTGCTTGCTGGCTTTGTGCAAATTTAAGTCCTGAAAAGTAAACTATTCTGTACATTATGGCCCTTTTCTCATACAGTGATCAGTAGTGTTTTGTATCAGTCAGAGAGTGACAGAGTTTTGTGTCTGCACACATTAACATGTACTTAGGCCCCCCCGGCCCAAAACCCTCTAATTTGAACAAACTCTGGATTCTTCTGATGAGACAACTACTGAAAAAGTGTTCTCTCTCGGGAACTAAGCTGCTGAGGATTTGAATGAAATGTGTACAATAACACAAAATTTCCAGTTTCAGTTGGAGAAAAAAAAGAAATTGCAGTCAGCAAATTTTGCCCTTTTCCTTTCTCCTTCATTTTTTCTAATGCTTCATAAAAACACAAAACTTTTTCTGACTGTTTTTAAGCAAGAATGGATATTTCTTTCTTTTCAGAGAGTTGAATTCTTGAAACTCATACCATTTTCATTTAGCTATTTTTACCCGCCCTGCTCCTTCCTGTATCCATGGAGTTTCATCAAAACATTGAATTCCAGTCTCTAATGACATAACCTTCCCTTTTCCTTCCTGTTCTCATGTCACCTCTCATTTTCTCACCAGTTCCGTAGACTTCTCTGATTTTTAGACTTTTTCTACTCAAGGTTTCTTATTTTAAGTACTTTGCAATGTTACTGGCCTCTTCTCACAAACTTCTGCATAAACAAACAAACAAACAGCCCCTCACCAACTGGCTCAGCTAAGGAGAATACATTCACTTCTTCCCTACTCTAGGGAGAAATTTACTTCAAAGACCCAGTTTTGTCTTATACTGGCCTCAAATGGGAATGATTCGACTGTAACCACTTGGCGAGAGTCTGCCATGCTTATTATAAATCAGCTACAGGAGAGCTATAGCAAAGTACATAGTGTCGTATCAAGTTGAGACAAAGGGACTGTGACATACATCTAACAGCTTCACTGACTGTATTTCTCAATTAATCACAAGATATAAATGCTATTCAATGTATGTCTGAAGTTAATGGATTAGCACTACAAAACAGGCACCAGAGTTTGGCCCGAGGAGATCTTTCCACACGCGTATTACACTTTGCTACAGCTGCGCATCTCTACAAGGCAGAGAGCTCCTATGGTGTGTATTTTAAGGGTAAAGGCAGGAACAGCAATCTGGTATAAACATGCCTTGTCAGAGAAAAAAAAAGAACTTCAGATGGAATTCATTTGCTGATTTGCAGGAACAATGAAGTCAAGCAACAAAACATAGCAAACCATATTAAAACGTATTCTCACAAGTATTTTTGCAGGAGACAGAGGTGTTTATGAACCAAAAAAAAATGGTGTAGAAGTTACAGCTGCTCTAGGGCAAATTTTAACTGGTTTCCCTTCCTTATTAGATTTCTCATTCATAAAAAATTGCTAGCTGACTTAGCAGTCATTGGACCACGTGAGATTTGAGGTGCTTCTAACCATCTGCATGTATTTTGTTCCATTTGTCTAATTTTCCCTTTTCAATTAATTTGTCTTAATTTTATGTCTTTGTCTATATAATTAGAGTTATCTGGAACATCAAGACAAGCCTTTATCTCAGCAGGAGCGTGGATAGCGTATTTGCTCAGAAACAAAGATTACAAGCTCTAGGCTGTCACAAACTCCTTTGCTGTTCTCAGCTGACAATACTAAAGCAAGTTCAAGATGTTATAAGTGATGTTTGATTCTGATGTTTCTTCCTAATCTGGATCCTGAAAGTTCAGAGTCCTTCCAAAAGGTGTCACTGAAGATTTCAGTCAGGTTTCGTCTCAGAACACGACAGATTCAAAGTAACGGCACTAAGTTGATCAGTTTGAGCTCTACATTGACAGTCTGCCACGAATTGAAAGCCTGTATAAAAAACTGAATCCTATAATGTGCCAAGTGCCCCAGATTTTCATCAAATTCAGTGGCTGAGTCTTTGGAACAGGGCTCAAGGATTTGAACATGAACTTGCACAGAGTTACACCTATCCATAACTTCCCTATGGGAATGCAGCACAGGAAGATTACAAGACTGTCAGCAATTTCTCAGTCCTACAGTCTTATCTCTTGGTGCCCAGCTAAGTCTTTTATCAACAGAAAACAGCTGGAAAGCTTTATACAAAAAGTTATGATCCTGCAAGATTCAGAATATTATTTGCACGATAAGCTGAGAAATTAGGTTTGAAGTCTTTCCCGTGTTTAAGCCTAGACAGAAAAGCTTAATAAGGTAGAGAAATGCCAAGTTTTAGTCTCCTTACACACAGAAAATTAACAGTCTGTCTGGATCAATGCATATTATTTTGTGCTGGCCTACAGAAGCTTCATGGGGAGCACATCCAGGTTAAAGAAAGTACACAAAACAGGTACAGATTTATGCTGCCTTTCAGGTTTTGTTCATACCTAGAAGAGTTCAGTGGCTAACAGTATCAGTAATAATGCTTTCTTTGAAATGTTCAATCTTATCCACATTGGAGTTGTACATGTTCAGGATTCACCTGCAATTTATCCACATTTAATCTTGTTCATGCCTCTCTTCCCTACTTACTGCACTCGGATTATTGCCATTTTTATCAGTTGCAAACAATTACAAAGACACGTGGCATGACGGACTTAAGAAACTTCAAAATTGAATCTCTGGTTCTTCCCCGGGTTGATAAAGCCAATTTTTTGCCTGTTACTCACAAGTTTTGCTTATATAATTAATTAATTAATTCCCTGAAATTCCTCTGGCCACACGCCAGGCCACAGATCCTGTTCTCATTTTATTTTATTTCTAGGAAATGCAAGCAAGAAAGCATCACTTCTAAAAAGGTTCAGCTACTATTCCTTCCACGTTGTTCCCACCAACATCTGTCAATAACTGAGTAACTAGAAGGTCTGATTGCCTGGTTTTCAGAGGTGGTGGTGAGCTGAGTTTGTTAGCACTGGTCTCAGTCACCTGGGAGAACAGCCATCCAGATGTTTTGTAATGGATTTTGCTGCTGCACAGTTTAAGCAAATAGGAATATGCACTGTCTGTGCAATTTCAAAAACTTACCTGAAAGCACTTCACCGCAAACACTTCCTTATACCTCCGCATTTCTCTTTGCTTACAGTGCTGTGCGTTGCCGTGCACTGGAATGCATTTGAAGTGCCCATGAATCTGTCTAAACAAATACATGGGCAGATAATCTAAAACAGAGCATTCCCATCTGGTAAATCTCTCCAAAGCTGACATTTGGTAATGACCATCACCTCCTAAAGTGCAGACTGCACATCCAACTGAAGACGGTGCCAAGCATACTCTGATTTTCATTTGCAATATTTAACTTGGAAAGGCTAGGTGACAACTGCAGAGTGGAAGTTAACAGCCAGTTAGAATTGCTATTAGCATGCCAGAAGGAGGGGGCAGGGAGGGAAATAAAACCAAATCAGCTGTGGTTTGTGAATCAAGGGAGGTCAGCTCTGAAAAAATAACACGATCCCAGTGGGATAAACAGTGCAGGAGATAAATCAGTATCTGGGCCAATCATGAAATACAGGTTCCGCAAATATTTCACAGAGTACTGGAAAGAGAGCTAAGGAAGAAAACTGTGTTGGCTGGTTGGAAACAACGTACTCAGAGGGAGTGTCCAGTCTCTTGAAACATGACGTTGGCACAGGACCGGTGGTCAACTAACTCCAAAGGATTGCTAAACTGAACACAAACCAGCCAATGAAAGACAGTTCGCACAAAGTTATGCTTAGGATTTGTGCTGTCAGCAGCTGGGCACAAAGCCCTCTGCACCTCAGCAGAGGAGGCTGTGGAGCTGATGCTCTATAGTAAGACAAAGGTTACTTGCTGTATCTTGTAAAGCTGAATTTTGTGCTCATTAAACCCATGCTAATTGTCTTTACTAACATTTGGATTTTTAAGATGATGTGTCGCAGACACTGGATTTGGTATAATAAGTTATACTCTTTGAAAAGCATAAAATTTTGCCTCAGATGTTCTCAACAATGGACTCTGTTACTTAGTGTTCCCAGGTATTACTCACTGGAATTCTGCAGTGCAGAAGGAAAACCAGAAGGTCAATATAAGCAGTAACATTCATTCAGTTTACTAAAAGTACAACAAACTGGGTTCTAAGAATGAAAGGCAAGGTAGAATATTTCCACTTCCGAGTACTGAGGTAATTCAGAATTGAGTCTCTGATTCTTCCCCAGGTTGATAAAGCAAATAAAGCTCAGTGAAGAAGCACCTGGTAGAATATAATGCAGAGCCTCCATCTAAGGATTTCAACAGGTCCTGCATCAGAGTTTCAAAGCACTTAACAAAGTACTGACAAACTGAGGCAAAAGAAAGAAACGTAATTCACTCAAAAACACAGGACGTCTGGATAGAAGTGCAGATTTCCTGTGCTTCTAACCAGTCCTGAGTGCACTGCCTCATCAAACCCACGCATGTGATGGAAACTCATCAGAATCAAGGATCATTATGCAAGAAGGAGGATACAAGAATGGTAAGATGCATTCATCCAACAACTCGCTTAAGCCGCAACTTGGAACAGGAAGTTGCACAGTCAGACTTTCAATTCCCACACGAAGTTAAATCAATCTAAATCAAATACATTTAAAAGAAAAAGCGTTGAATGGAAAAACCAGTCTCTTTATGCCACCCACTACCAGTAAGATTATTGTTCTTGCTTCAAAATTATTTCTGGTTTAAAAGCTACTTGAATTTAGAAATCCAGGAATTGGATTATTTTCTCTCTCTTTGAATTTCTACACAGGAAAACTAATTTGTACGGTTAGCTAAGCCTCCCACCCCTCCACCCTCCCAAAAAAATAAATGCAGGAGGATGGCCACTACTGGATTAAAATAAATTTATACTGATAGAACAACACTGTCAAAAATCCCACAGGAACAACCATTTTAAAAAATCTTGTATCAGGCCTTATAGTCCTTTTTTCTTTTTTGCTCTTCCAGAAGTTTACTTCTCTGATCCACAATAATTTTGAGGCCAAGCCTTTGATATCAAATGTTGGTGATAGTTTCAGCACAGTAGTGTCCACTGTCCTTTATCTGATATTGCTATGACTGGCTGCTTCACAGAAAAGTTTAAGACACTTCAAGAGGCAACAATCCAAAAAAGAAGTCCCTCCTTCACCACTATGATTTAATAGGGCCCTCTTGTTCCCTCTCTGATGTTGCTGAATTTTAAAGATCATTACTGTAACGAGTCTGGGTGTTCTTGCCAGCCATACAAATATCCCATAATTTCTGAGTCTTTCCACACTCTCAACTGTATATCCAGCAGTATACAGCTTTTAAAATATATATGTATATATGTATTTGTGCTTGATGGTACATGTTACAAGCCCAACTCTGGTTCCACATAGAAAGGGAGCTGAAGCAGAAAGGATCTGCTTCTGCACTGTTTTTTTCTGTGCATTTGTTACCGGTGAAGGGTATCAGACATGACAGCCCTGGAGACTCAAGCCCTTTGTCTGGACAAAAGGTCCAGTTCTGTCAGCAAGAGGATGAGATTCACTTTTACACTTATTTCAACGGTATGTTTCAATCAACAATGCCTTGAGAAATTTCCAAGAACCACCAGCAAAAGTCAAAGGAATGAACAATATTAAGACTAAATAGTCAAGGTTTTCTCTGAGAAATCTTTCTGAGAACTACCAAGGAAACCAATTAAGACCAATTGTATTTGTCATTTAGGTTGAACACATCTGAGACCATGTAACTGTTTATTTATGGGTCACTTAAAAATAACCCTATAGAAAACAACCATTAACTTTCTACTAGCACGTATTGGATTTGAAACAGCAATTAAAGTTTCTCATTTCATTAGCAAAGCAGCCTGTTAGCGAAGCACACCAGTCCTCACCAAAAACACACTTAGAAAAGCTAGGGTAGGAAAAGGGTTACCGACATACACGTTAAAATGTCAGCAACATATGCTGTGCACTCTGTTCCCTAGAGTGATTTTATTATTATTTTTCCACTAGCAGCAATTCCACAAGTACACAGGAGTCAGAAAAAGAAATGGAAGCAGTTGTGAAATTGTCCCATCTACTTTTACCATCCACATGGAAAAACACATAAAAAGAAAAACAGGCATACCCTGGGAAAAAAACCCTAGACTAAGTCCTTAAGCTTCTTTTTTTCATTGTTTTTAAGGAGATAGAGTACATTCTGACTGTGTCAGTTCTCCGGAAGCACTGTCTCTTTAAAGGTGGAATGTGGCTTCTTTTCACCCACAAGAAAAAGTGCAGTTTCCCAGGTTCTTACTGGAAAGTTTTCTTGGGAAAATATTCATTTCCAAAGTGTTGTTTTTACGCTTTTGGTTCACTGGTTGTATGACTCTTGTAATGCTTTAATAGTGTTTTTGCTCCATGAATGTTTGTAATAACTTAATCCGTCCAATTTCTTACAGTATCTCCTTTTAAGGATAATTATATCAATATGCTTTTGACATTTTGTAATCCAAATAATTTTTTTTTGTAGATTTTATTCTCAGTCGGGTGATTCAAAACAAGACTTAGTTGTCTGTTCCCGGTCCTCACAATTTTCTGAAAAAGCTGCTGCATAATAAAATTCAATAAGTAACCCAAAAAACGTTGGAAACACGGCTAATTCTGCATAGCATTTTGTTGAATTCTCATAGCTTTCTTTTCTAGTAAGAGAGTTCAAGGTCAGCTATCATCTGCTGCATTCTCCAAGACAAAAATCTCAGGCATATGTTTTGTGTACACCTGCCCTAAGAAAGCTTTCTTTGGTTTAGTTTGGTTTTTTGTTGTTGTTGTTGGGTTTCTTCTTCCTTAAAAAAAGCTGCAACGGGATGTGTTCTGTGACAGGGAAAAATATATATAGCCATAATCAAATGCTGTTACATACGGTATTTAATAAAGACCCTAGCCATATCTATTTACAGCAGTAAATCAGGCAAGAACCTGAGCAGACTGAAGAGGTTTACAGCCGCCGTTTTCAAAACCAACATGTGGTCTTCTGCAGAAGAGATACATTGTTCAGCTCAATTCTTCCCAAACTTCTCTGCTCTTTTGCCACAGTCGAGCCTCAAAACTTTTCACAGATCACTGGAACTTAGGAATTAATATACTTTATGGTTCCACAGACTGGTTTGGGAACTGCTAGTTCATCATCTCAGAGTTTAGCTCTTCCTGTATACACTAAGGCAAAAGCCAGGCCTGCTCTGCAGCCTTTTCTGCTGCTCCATTTATAATATATGCTAAGAAAAGAGGTTTAACATGTCTGTTGCGCTTGATCCTTATTTAGAACATTGTGACTGTAAATTTCTGCAAATGATTAAATTTAATGACAGTGATATCTAATCATGTCAAACAAGATCTGGTCTTTATTGTGTAAGGTACAACACTGCCAGTAAGCAGTCCTTCTGCTGATGAGTTTGCAAAGTATGGGAGTGCTGTAGAAATGAAATGACTCATGGAGTTAGTCACACAGTCACCGAATGGTTCGGGTTGGAAGGCACCTTAAAGAACATCTAGTTCCAACCCCCCTGCTATGGGCAGGGGCTCCCCCCACCAGACCTGGTTGCTCCAAGCCCCGTCCCACCTGGCACAAGGCCAGCTTCAGGACTTGTGACAAAAGCAGGTTTCTCAAAGCAAAGATCAGACATCATTGTACTTTTCTGCCTCCCCGTCAAATTGACAGGCAACACTGCAGACTAACTAGAAACATCTGGCTTTAACACAGTAGTAATTTTTGTTGCTACTTAGACTACGGACGCATTCTAAGACAGGCAGAGCATTTTGGTAGGCCTAACACCTATTGTCCTCTCAAAGGCCCTTTGCTTAACACTGAGCGAGGGAAGTGGTAAAGCTGCTTCTTAGCTGTCGATAAAGGAAATGAGAAGATCCTTTGATAAGATTCTGTCTTCTTTCCTTCCTCTCACTGTATTCAGTGTGCAGTAGGGGAATTTTAGCTTTGTATTCCCTGTCCTATGCAGCAATCAAACGCTCTAAAGGGGACCTCTCTAGCACATCAAATCAGACTATTATCCATTAAGTCTCTTGTTCTTTCTAGCATTAGAGATACTTCTGTAAGGCCTCCAGTATGTATCTGGTGAAAATTGCTACCAGAATGTTTCAATCTTAAGCTCCCTCTCTCTGTAAATAAGTTACAGGAACAAGGCAACCGACAGCAGTTGACAACATGAAGCATGGTGCCAGAATGCAAACCAATAAAGTTTCTTCTTGAATGTGACAAAATGCTTATTTTAAGCATACTGAGACAATAAAGTGCTGATTAACAAGCAGCGTGCTCTTCAATGAAACTTAGCAGTGTGTAGTGTTTTGCTAAATAGAGAAGATGCGGAAGGTATGCAATCACAGGTATGAGAACGGCTCCACAGAAACTTAGATTTACGCTAATTCACATCGATACCGGTAACAAAATATCTTCAGCTATATGTAGGATCAACCCAGTGTTATGGACACATCTTTCTGAACTCAGATATATCTACGCTGTCTGGAGGCACATCTTTGACTACTACCTTATCCTGGTACAAATCGATATAGCGAGTCTGCAGGGATTGCTCGTGAGTGATTACTTTAGCCTTAGCTAGAAATAATGATACTTTATTCGTAGATAGCCTCATCACACGTTAACTCTGCGTTCCGCAGAAATGAATACAGGCAAAGCTGAAAATAATACTCGCCCACGGAGTCTAAAAATAAGCACCAAAATTTCCCCTCCTCGTTTCTTTCTGATTTTTGTTTCCCCACAGGTGATGACACCATTCTCCTTTCCAGCTCTCATTGAAATGCATCATGTGCTCTGGGTCACAGATTGCTCTGGGGACTCTTTTCTTCTGTAGATTTATAGTTTTGGGATGTACTATGTGAGGCAAATCAAGAGTCAAAACTGTTTTATTAGACCAGATGACACTGGTTTAACATGGCCTCCAAGATTCAGATACCTATAGACATGTTCCAGTATATATAAGTAAGGTAGGAAGCACAGGCACAAGTGTGATACGCGCTAATTACAGCAAATCTGTTTTCAGCTGCACTACCACAAAGAAATATATTCCTACAGAGTATTTTTGGTATGACAGACTCTGTTCAGTTCAGCCCTGCAGCTCAGCCCATTTCAGATTTCTAAAACCAAACCAATTAAAATATCAGAAGCTTATTGAATATTGATTGCTTTAGACCATGCAATGTAGTGTGTAGGAATTTTAGAGCACAAGATCCTTAAAATTGGTAAAAAGGACAATAATTTAACAGGAGTACTGCAGAAAATACTTGCAATTCCCACCAAGCAGACAAGCTTTCCAACAAGAGGACAAATGGAGAGGAGTCCAAACGAAACTACCTGGAAATCAGGAGCAACAATCCTAGTTTTGGGGCAGTTTGATACATACATCTGTAGTATTGATATGTCCTCATGCAGTTACTTTATGAACTAATAAGGTCTCAAAAAACATTTTATAATGCCAGTAAAACAAGTTTCCATTTCCTAGATGAAGAAAGTGAGCTCACTGGGTGTGAATACAGATGAAGCTGGTTCTAGGAATGGGATGAAGAAAACGGAGTTCTGGGACTCTGCTCCAGATTTGCTACTTTTATAGTATTTAATTTAGAGAATTTGGTGAAGGGAAGGGAGAAGAATCCATTTTATTTTATACATTACATATATATGCATGCAATCCCTGACATAATGTGTCCCCAGCCTCGTCTAAGACCTACCTCAGCGCACACAGTAGAACTCCTCATGCCTGGACGACTGAAGCAGAAGTCCGTGGTGGTGGTTCTCTGTGTGGAGGGCACACTGCACACCACCGGAATAACGTCCTGCTGCCAGTTGCATGCTCCTTTGCATTCTTCCAGACCCTAAAGGGAAAACACTTTAAATTCAGTAATATATAATATTCCTGTTAACGTGAGACAGGAGCCTGGCAACATGCCACTAACAGAGCCAAGCAATGGAAAACCAGAGAACCAGCGCGGTCTCGCAGTGTGAAGCAGACAGGCCTTTGGTAAGCTGTCTCTGTCTTTAAGGCTGGATCGTCCAGGCTGATTTATGAACACAATATTTACAACTAACACACATGAAATACATTATGAGTAGAAATAAATCTCCCAACATGCACAGAGAACAGCTAAGATAAAAGAATGCATATGGTAAACTAGGTGAATGTTTGTCATTAGAAGTGTGGTACTAAAGCCAGAGCACGTCTTCAGAGCAAAAGAGACTATATTTGCACTTGGGCTTATCAATACTCTGGAAGACACAAGTTATTATGCAAAAATTTTCAGAAAGATGTCTCATCTTTTTATTTTTCCTAGCAAATTCAAAGCTGATGAAAGACACTGTGTTGAAAGCCCTTGGGAGTAAAATGCTGCTTGAAAGAAGATTAGTATTATGCCTATGCAAAGAACCAGTAAACAACAGGAGAGTTCACATCTCAGGACTTGCATTATCTCAAGCAATATCCTTAATTTCTGTGCACCTGTGTTCCATCTCATAAAAGGTGTAAATGTGAAGTGAGGTAAGAAAGGGCTACTTTAAGCCCAGAAGGGACCGTTGTAATTAAGTATTCTGACTTACTACATCACACTACAGGCAGTAGAAATTCCCTGAATTAATTCCTAAATTAGATCATCGCTAAACAGATAAACTCTTCAGAAAAACAACCATCCCTTACTAAATAATGTGACTAGCAAATGGGGATGTCAATTCTAGTTTCTCTGTAATTACAAAAACCAAAATCCACTCCCATAAGAACTGATGACAATTTCCTACTGATTGCTCCTGCCTTCTGAACCTTGCGCAGCAAACTGCATCAGGCAGACTCCTCTAAATCTCATTTGGTTTTAGTGGGAATATGAGGCAGCTATCACTTAAATGCATCTATATTTGACATTTCTGCCTCCAAAGCTGCATTGGTCAGATATCATATCTCATCATGTCCAGTCAATCCAATTAGGCCAAAACAGCTTCTTGTAAGGACCTGGCTGCAGCTCCTCCTTTGACACTAAGGTTTAACAGGGCCAATTTTTTTTGCAGCTCTTTGTGATGTTGAGGCTTGCCCAGTGGGACCTGGATGGAAGCTAACCGACTCATTTTATGCAGGGTACAGAACTGTGAAGCTGCTACTCTTCCTCACAATCTTCTGATAAAACATCTGATTCCAGTATGGTAGGACATACTAATAAAAACCAGGCTAATAATAGCACCAGTCTGTGCTACGAAACAGGGTAACTGCGTTAGTGAACTGAGCATACTTCCTGTCCTAAACTAGCCCCACAACATGTTGATTCAGCTACCACACAGCTCCTTCAGAGTGCTTCCCCCCGATTAAAAGGGAGCCATCAAATTTCTAGGAGAGTAGATGAACTGAAGGGGAACGGTGAAGTAGATTTGGGGAACAGGTCAGGTCAGGAGGGGAAAATACTCCAAAATCAGCCCAGTTTTGAAGTCACTCACAAAAGGAACAGTAGCATGAAGTTACCATTCAATAGTAGCACTGTTCAGATGTGGCATGAAGGCATCAAGTTGGTTTTTTCTTGAAGTAGTCTAAATGGATTTGATTTACAGGTGCTGGGAGCTGCAAAGGGACAGCAAAGGAAGGCAAACACCTACTTCAGTGTCTCTAACTAGGTGTCGCGGTTCTGTCATAGCAGGATGTATTCCAGGCAGAATGACCTTTGACACTGACAATGTCACAAGATGGTTTCAGTTCGGTGGGTACAAACCAAACTTGGTCTGTGTCCGATACAGTTAAAGAAATGACATATGGGGGAAAAAAAGGAACTATAGATCTACTGTATTTTACTGTCAGGTCTTCTAAATTAGTCTCATTTTTTAATTTCTTTTATCAAGATAGGCACTAAGGATGGACAGAGGAAGAATATGAAAAAGGAAAGACTTTAGGAAGGGTAGCAGGGGCATGTTGCACAGACATTTCTGTAATGCAACAAAATTATTACACCACTAGATTGCAACTGAAATACACCCTCCCCAGTGAAAAGATTTATACTTGCCTCTAGAGCTTTGATTGTTTTCAGCTTTACTATATTTTCTCTCTAAAACACTAGCTAGTCCCTAAAAAAATTGCACAGCTAGCTAAACCTACTATCCACACTTGCAAAGCAATAAATAAATATTCTATCTGTTGAATTACATGCTATTTTGAGTTGATTTTATACCACATTCTAGTTATGGATAATATCACACCACATCAACTAGTATTGGTAATTTCACATTAACTACTACTGGTAATTTTGCCCCAGTGTTTTGTGGTTTCATGCCCATAAACAAAACAAGCAATCTTCTGTAATTACTACAGCTATTATTTATAGATTTTAATTCTTTTTTTTTGGCGGAGCCCTTTAGTATGTTGATTTCAAATGAAGGAATGACGCAGAGGCAACAGGAGAACTCGAACTGCTATAGGCTATAATACTGAGAGACACACTTAAAATAAAGCTGAAAAACACCAACAAAAAAACAACAAGAAAGCAAGCAAGCAAGCAACACAAAAACCTCAAGCCATATTTGATCCTAAATTCAGAGCCAAAAATCCTCTAAAGCATGGGGAGATTATACAACTACCTCAGCAGAATTCTAGGCTGGGCCACAGAACCCCCAGCTTCATGCCATCAAACCTAATCTGTGTTTGAGATCTGAAACATTCTCTCCAACAGTTTTCAGTCACATTGCAATATTGTGAGAGGAAGATGAAAGGCAGATTCTCTCTGCCTCTCTTACACTAACCCCAGGGCCTGGAAACATCAGGACTTGATTTAACCGAACACACACTGGGCCAGAGAAATGGTGAGTGATACTAGGACTCAACTGACACACAGAAGATTTCATGTGATTCACGGTTTTCCAGCACAATCACTGGATCACCTCAGACCCTGGAGCAGATGGTGCCCAAATTAGAGAGCCAGCCAAAAAGCTCGCTGGCTTTTTGTGCAGCCAAAACCCCCTTGCTGGCCAAAACGACAGCGAAGTCAGCAGAGTCTCTGCCAGTCAAAACGCTTCCTCAGCTGGGGAGAAGCACACACACTGCCACACAAACAGCCGCTTCCCGGCTTCAAACAGGCACCTTCTTCAAGAAGCTAAGCCCCTGGGGCCTTCTCCCTATGAGGCAATTTATCCTTGCAGAGCTATTCCTTAGAAAAAGGCCTCTAGACCTTCCTTCTTAGTCAACTGAACTCCTCTCTTCCAACAAATGCACCGTCTCAGCCTGTACCACGCTATAGCTGCTGGCTCCCAAACAGGCTTCTTAAGCCTCTAGCAAATCAAGAGTGGGATATTTGTTTCTAAATCTCCAAAGGAGGATTAGGGAGGGAGATTATAATCCTAACCAGCCTCACACCTGCCACTCATTCTTAGTGAAGGAGAGATGCATTTTAACATCTGGAAATCACTAAAATATTTGTCCAAGGTAGGGCATCATAAATTACAGTTGCTAGCTCCCTTGTTTCTTGGCTGCATAGGAAAAAAGTTTTATTTCTGTGAAACAGAAGAGTGCATGTAACTGTTTTAATTCCAGTGACATTGTTACCTTCCATCCTCATTCTTTTTTGTCAGTACCATCTCTCAATAACCAAATGTGATCTGAGGAAGAACTAGAGCAGTTGGGCTGTCTTCTGTAAATTTCTCCCTTTCATCTCCCTCTATTTCAGTGCCCCAAACCAAAGATTTGATTAGTGAGAGGCTTTTATATATATGCTGTACAACACACTTTGATGATAAACTCTCTGCATTTTATATGATGTTTACAAATAAGTCCTAGTGTAATGATGTCAGAGCCTCCAAATATTATTTTAGCACAAATTAAAGTGGTAATGTTCAGAGAACCATTTATCTTGATACCGTAGGAGTTTCAGCAGTGCTGCGGGTACTTTTTGGGGAGGAAATGTGCAGGCTTCTTGTCAATTGGTTTAGATTGCCTAAATGAAGCCAAACTGCTCTTACCATCTCCAGCTGCTGCCTGCATGTACTGCTTTCTCTACATTTACTTTAATCCATTGGCCAAGAGCAAAACAATCTTCCTCTGGCACACCTCCTACAAATAAGGTATGGGAAGAACAGAAGAAGACAAAAGGCAAAAAGAGCCCCACATCACTTGCAGCACCTTTACACGTAATAGTAACAGTCTCCTGGTGCCATCACCAGCCACGGCATTTCATTCACACAGAACACTTGTGGGCACATCACATATGCTTTTCCATTCAGCGTATTTTTAAATGTTTCCCAGGCAACTGTTTCAATACAATATGCCTCCTTGGCAACCTGGTACCCACGAATGCCATTCCAGCCTCCCTGCTCCTCTTTTTAGGTCTTCCCATCTTGGTATAAATGTCACAGGGCTTGATTTTCTATAGACAGCCACACAGGTACTGACCTGTCCTTACACATCACAAGGGAAAGCTGAATGGAAAAGATGAGTTGTGCACCGGACTCTGCACCTTAACAAATTCAGGCCCTGGTAGGCTACCAGAGGAAACAGGTTCGAAAGGCAATGACTCCTCATTGACAAGACTATGTCACCTACCGCTGAAATTCGGGAGAGCCTACAAAACTGTCTCCATTCAGCTGGCTTTCTCCGGAAAAAGCACTGAGCCTGCACTTCTCAAATTGAAACTGCCTGTCATCTTTACTCTTCTGACTACACTAAAGGAAATCTTACACAGCTTTCGTAATTTTGTGGCTTGAATTGTAATGCATCATGCTGATGAAAATACCACAGACATCATCACAGAAATCACCACAGACAGCGATGAGCACTACAGCGAGTGAGCCAATATGATTGAGTTACTCCTCCCAGGGCGACATTTGTCCCAGGCTGTAGAGGAGACACACCGTGAAGTCCATTTGCTGCAGAAGCTTTCACTGATGCTCCACTATACATACTTCCGCCTCCTGCAGTATCATCAGGGACATCTTCCTTCAGGACATTTAGCAGAACAGACATGCTGAACCTTGAGTAAAGTCACAGACTAATTGACAAGGACAAAAAATATCCTAACGCAAGCACTGATTAGATAAAATAATTAAAACATAATAATGTTTCAATATTCTAGCATGGCACAATTTATTCTGAACATTTTTGTCTCATACAGGAACTATCACTACAGACTACGGAACCAAAGGTATTTCAGAAGCACTAAAACTATCTGCAAGCGTTGGTCACTATATATAAAAAAAGAAATTTTAATAATATGTGCTTATGCTGCAGCCTCAAAGTGGTACATCAAAAAAAAAAAAAGATAGCTCCTACATGCAATTACATCAGGCTCTGAAAGAAAGCTAGCAGAAACTATGGCATCTCTTCTCCATTGATTACTCCATAACAACAGCCTAAAATTACGATTTTTCCAGGCTATAAAATGCCTAGCACTCCAAATTCTACACCGGCAACAAAAATCTCCTCCCTGTCTGTGAGTTGTTGTATCTGTAACAGAGACCCTGCATTACCAGGCTTTCTAATTCTTCCCAAATGCAGAAGCTCTCATTCAGTGTTGCAGCTGTTGGGTAGGAAATCAGAAATAGCAGAAGGCGGATTAGTTGATAATGTACCAGTTCTTCCCCAGCAAATGCTGGCACCTGCGTTTTACACTCTCCT
>NW_009704906.1:25005-27912 GCF_000703405.1 Apaloderma vittatum
GAAAAGATCTCTTGGTTTGTTTGGCAGGCAATTTATAGGCTTTAGTGACTGTAGAATTGCAAAAGGATTAGAATTTGGTATAATAGCCCCTTCTTCCTGAGAGCAAAAGTTAAAACTGAGGCCCACTTTACGGCAAGAATCAGGGACCGTGTAAGTAAAGATTAAGCGTGTGCAGCTTGATGAGACTCTACAGGGAATAGATAACTACACACACTGGCACTCCATTTACAAGGAAATCCCGAAAGATAATCTGTAGAAGCATTCTAGCTTCCAAAACCTCAAATCCCTTGACCACTGGCTCAAATCCAGTCAAGGCTGCTGATGATAAAGACTACTCTTTGCATTTCTATGACAACTTTTATCGAAGATCACAAAACATTCTAATATTGTATCACACAGGACCCAAGTCAACCAAGAAGTAATAGGATTTCCATGTCAGTGAAGCAAAGAGCAGATACAATCTTAGGCAGCGTGGCAGAACCAAGGTCCAATTCTACCCTTCACCTTCATGCTCTAAGCACATTATCAACTTGGGAAAGATGCAGATGTAAAAAATACTGAGTACACATAACGGACTAAGATTTCTAGCATGCTGGTTTCAGATCTGCAGGTAGTTACAGAAGCAGACAGAGCAAGAACAGAAACATTCACTGAAGTGCCTGCCCTCATAGGTTATAATGGGTATGCATTACACAGGTAACAAGGAAAAAAAAAAATCTTACGGTGTCAAGTTTTCAGTTAAATCCACAAAATACAAAAGCACTTACAAGCTATAGTTAGTACAAAGGCAAGGTTTTTCTCTTTTGCTTTTTGCATTCAGCAGCTGCAGTAATAACGGTCACTGGTTTTTTTCATTACAGGCTTTCCTTTGTGGCCCTTAGTGCGCAATAACCACTTTTTATGCTCACCCATAATAAAGCTTTTGCAAATACTATAATGCATGACTTACAGTACTAACAGTACCGCACAGCAACACCTTCAGCATGATAAAATACATTTCTGATTGCCGTTTCAGGAGAAGTCGTATCCAACAAAATAAATCAGTGGGTAAAATGCATGATTTAGGAGCAGAGGATTGTCAGATAGTATGTAAGGGGTCACAAGACAAATAAAACATCAACCCAAACACCACAGGAACAAAAGAAGAAACTCTGGGACATAAACAATCGTTAACATAGATACACCCGGAAATACATAGAGAGGCCTGCAGACAGTAGCTCGATCTGATAGCTTTCACTGCCCCTCAGATTTTTTTAAAGCAAGATTTTTACATTGTTTGCTGCCGCCAAGTGGCAATAATCAGTGCTGTGTCTTATAATTCGTAACAGTCATTAAGACTGGCAAGTAAAAAACCCAAAATGAAATACTTTTTGGGTTGTCTTCTTCAATTAGCATCAACAGTGGTGAAATCAAACTTCCTCCCCTTCTGTCATCTCATTTTCAACCACTTATATGGCTGATACCTCCTTTCAATTGGCATTTTTGTTTTATTTATATACACTTCATTTTGCTATTCTTTGCTCTGTGTCTGCTGCTATCACCATCTTTCTTGCCACAGCAGGCCTAAACCCTTCAGATTTAAATTTGCCTCCTGGCTCTGTTCAGCTTACCTTGTTCGGCCTTCCCTGCCAAAGAGGGAAAGGAGGACCTGTCTCCTGAAATCTCATTTCATTTCACTAGGAAGCAGCTTCCAAATGGCAACAAAAATGAAAGGCACAACACGGTTTGTAACTGTCCCAGGACTTCTTCAGTACTGCAACAGCTGTAATAAATATTAATACAGGAAAACGTTAGTCTGCATGACAGTGACTGGCTTTTCCATTGTCATTTCTTTCTTCCGGAATTTCATTTTCATTTTGGTCTGCCTATCACACAGCAGAAATGCTAGCGCTCTAGCCTGACTGTTTTTTATAATTTTTTTTTTCAGCTGGGCTATTTATTGTGGAAACTTACACAGTTTCCATTAACAACCGAAAACTAAAAGACACCACCACAGATACGGACTCACAGAGGCAACAGCACTGAGGTAACGCAGGGAAGCTGTGAGCCGGGCTGAGCCTCCCAGATCTCTGGCTGCACTGACTGAACCCCCTGAGCCCTTGTCTGTGGCTGTACCTGCCACTGCTCAGGTTAAAGCTAGCAACCTATTTCACATGTGAATCTATGAACTCGCATACCTGAACGCCCTTTGCCTGGTTCACATCAGTTCAAGCCATTGTGAAACTCAGGTCAGCCGTTACTTAACCCATTTTTGGTGGCCCGTGCGCCCAACAGGGTATCTCCCAGCACAGTGCTGCAGCCAACACCGACACCTGCTTTTCAGCCTGAAGAGTCCAAGGATGAAACAGTCCACAAGACATTCAGCACCACATAAATGCAGTTAATGAAAGGGAATGTGAACTTGGCTTCAACTTTTATCACTAATAAGTTAGGTCTTTGGAAAAGAGCGCTCGGTACCCACTCTCCCTCCTAAACAGCTGTTATCAGACAAAAGGAATTTTTTATTTCCTTGTACAATTATTCACATACCTACTGTGAAAAATTTAACCAGTGGTGTTACTTTCCAATCCTTTTATCTGCCGTTGGAGAACTATGAAGATTCTGTCACCATTTCTCTATGATCTGCTTTTGAAAAGGCTGCAGCCCGATTAGCGTGTCGAGCCGTCTCAAAAACTGCCCCTGATGGCTGCGCTCTGACAAGTGCTTTGTTTCAACCACACCCCTGTCAAAAAACACCCAAAGCGCGTGGCTTCAAAGGATTCCTTCCTGCAGGAGAAATTAGCTCAGAGATGTGCTCCCTACCTCTACTTTACTATTTGGATTAACTACCTTTGGCTTCAGCCTCATGCCGCAGCAACGGTCCTGGGTATCACCCCAAAAATCGCTTGGGCGATGAGCCACACCGCT
>NW_009704907.1:0-7908 GCF_000703405.1 Apaloderma vittatum
CCACGAGGTGTCCCGGCTCCTCGGGGTGGGACGGAGCCCTGGGCGGCCCAGGGCGCTGAGCGGGTCTTCGTGGTGCCGGGGGAAAATCCGTTTCCGAATTTGCTCGGTGCCTGGTGGGCTCTTGGTGGGTGGAGGAGCCACGGCAAGCGCGAGGGGCCCCTCTGCAGGGTCTTCCTTAAGGCCTTACCTTACTTTTCGACAGTTGTCATTATCTTTGTCTAAAGGTCATGGCTAAATTGAATAAAAGGAAAGCTGTGTGTTCCTGTCGATGCACAATGGCAGTATTGACTTTCCTAATCCAGTTTGCTGAGGGGTGAGAGAATTAAATTAGATATCTAAGCGCAGAAATTGAGAGCCTTTGAAAACAAAGATAAGGAGACAGCCTGTATTTTCCTTTTTCCTGGGAGCTCTGGGCTCAAGATTTTGCAGGTGTGTCATCTGATCCATGGCTTGCATCGATCAAAACTGTGCCAATGCATATTTAATTAGCAAGGGGACCCTGGATGCATTATGGCCATCATCCCTATATTGAATGGACTGTCAGACTTTCTGAATGCTTCCCCACCCCCCCCCGCTTCGTTGTTTGGGGAGCTTCTGCATTTTGTCTGAGCAGCTAAAAGTTTCTTTGTTTTTAGCTGGTGATGCATACAGCACCACTGAGGAGAATACAAACAAGTAAAGTCCTAAAGTGTTTATTTTGTCTAGGAAAAAGGGCTGAACCAATTTGAATCCTTTGGGTAACGGATTTTTGTATCTCTTGGAATTAAAAAAAAAACCCCAAAACAACACACACCACAGTCCATGATGTTTACTTTAAGAATATTTTATTATAACAAATAAAATCTGTGCTGTGGGATTTCTTAAGGAAGCCTTTGATGACAATTTGAATTAAGTCAAAATTAACGTTTGCTACTGCAAAGGAATAAATAGAAAATGTTCCAGAAATGAATCAGTAAGTAGGAATCAAAGGCTGTAAACTGTTTTAAAAACAAACATTTAGAAGTGAATCAAATACTTGTTTGTAATATCAAGGAACAAATATGGGAATACACAGATTCCCCACATTCTAGGCTATCACACGATAGCAGTAAATCATTTATGGGCTTGTGAGAACAAAGAAAGTTGATTTTAAATGAAACCATTTTGATACAGCTTTAGGGTCTCGCAGCCTTTTGGCGAAGTTTCGCCTTCCGATTTCCAATGAGGAGAAGAGGACGGGGAATTTCGGCATCCAAACAAAAATATCAAAAATAAAAGTTCACCGGGGAGCTGTGGCGACCTTTGTTCGCATCTACCTTGGTACAAAGCCGGCCGGGCAGACAGAGTGTTGCCTGATAAACAGATGTAGTACATAAAGTCTGCTTACAATACCGAGCAACAGACTGTGGGCACATGTTTTGGGCTCATTCAAACTCATCAGCATAGTCTAGCTAGCTGTTTTGTTGCTAGTCTACTTACGGGGTAGCTTAGTAGCGTCTTACTGGTGAAGTAACAAGGAGGGGGTTTTTTTGCCACAAAAGTTTTGTGGCAAGGGCTCATGGGAAAATCATTTGCATATATCTTCTTACAAAGACTGACTACTTCCTGGCTTAGACAAAGTGTTGCCTGATAAACAGACTTAACACACAAATGTCTGTCTGGAATAAACAACAGCAAGCTTTGATTTACATTTCCATTATCAAAGATAATCTCTTTCCCAGTGTACAGGAATTAAGAGTCTTCGCCTTATAACAAAAAAAAACCACCACCACCAAAAAAACCAGGCTGGCACCGCAGGGATTTTACCACCGCGGAACCTCACTCGAGAGCCGTGGGGATGCGGTACGAAATAAAGCTGGAAATGTGGCATGGATCCGTACGGGTGTGCCGGGGAGGCGTGCGGTAACGAAGCACTTTGACCTCCCTATAAAAGTTGACTTGAAAGCGATGGCTGGAGTTAAACGGAGAGCTGGGCCTTGCTTGAAAGAAATAGTAGTGGCCGCCGAAGTAAAAATGTGGCCTATATGGAGCAATCCCTACGTGTTTATGTTTTAATGTGTAATGAAGGGAAAGTGAGTGTAAAAAAGCCTCGGCCCTGGTGCTGGCTTCAGTTTGTAAATCCCCTAAACTCCTCACCTAAGACTGTGTGTAAAGGGGCATGATTTAGAATATATATTTTTTTAATGTGTATAAATCTTTGGTAGAATCCAGGCCCAAAATTACAGATGAAAAATTTATCACATGAACACAACCCAGCCATATAAATTTTTTATTACAAATAGGACTCTGAAACTTGAATAAAATACATCAGTTTATTATACTGTATTTCCCCCCCTCTCCAAAAAAAAACAAAAAAAAAAGGCATTATATGAATGGGGGTTTCTGCAGGGCTTCTGCGAGGTGCTGGGCTGGCAGCGGAGGAGAGGGTTCCCGTGTTATTTAGCTGCAGAGCGGGCTCAGCGCGGGCAATGGCAGCGCAGCCTCGCTCATCTGGCATCGCCGGTCAGTTTTTTTCCTCCACGAGGCAGGGATCACCTTTACCGTTCAGAGGAGAGATGCTTCTGTGCTTCTACACCTGAGTTAGCACATTGGCTGCTAGTGAGGGCTCAGCTTCTGGCAGGGGCTGGCTCTGCATAGGTCAAACCTAATCTTGACGCCCCTTAATTCAGACAATAAGGCCGGTCCCTCTGGATCACTGCCACCCCTGGCCCGGACAACTCGGCGTGTTGAGAAAGTGCGAGCGCCCGAGAAACCGTCCCATTTCTCTGGAGTCAGGTAACCACAAAGTGGTTTCGCCCCGGGAAGCGCCATGACACCCAAAGTGGCTTTTTTCGGTGGAGGAGCGTAGCAACTCTTCACCGTCTCTGTCACAGTCTACAAAAAAGAACAACATTGTCAGTCTGTTGACATTGGTCCTGTCCATGGGCCAGACTTTCCTGGGAAGGTTTTATTCTTTCCAAACAATGGAGTGTTCCCTTCCAGCGCCGTGAGCCCCGCTTCCACGCAGCCATCGTTCCAGCCGGGGCCGGGGCTGAGCTCCTGCTGCAGCTGAAAAGGAAAATTGCGGATTGAAATGTCCCAAAGCTTCCGACCTGGAAGCTGAAGGTCCCTCCCTGCTCATGGTTTGAGCTCAGGCAAACGTGAGGTTTGGGTATAACCACGTCGGCCGTGCTGGGGTAGCGTATGCGTAAGGAACGCATCCAAGGAGGAACACAAAATAGAGAATGAGTAGGAAACGCTCCGTTGGAAGAGCTAGCCTGTTTTGTTGGGTCTTTTTTCTTTATCCCTTAATCATAGTTGATTCTTGGAAGTAGAAATAGCTTTGACATGCTTTTTGACCCTGTTTCCATGTGATTACAGTTGATACCAGTTCCCCTCGAGCTTCTCTTGTCCAGTAACCTTGACTCCAGTGTTTGTACTCGTGCCAACTCTGGCTAGTTCAGGGTTAAAAATTCCAACCACCAACTTTTCTTCAACTAAAAAAGCCCCCATGTAAAACCCATTGTGTTCTTTGAGGTTAAGCTTCCTTAAATAATAAAGCTAGATTCCTTGGTGATTTTTTTTTTCTGGATTTTTTTTTTTAAATCAGCAATCTTAATAGTGGTTCCTCACTATAATATTTCCAACTCCATCTGAAATCATTTAAATCCTCCCCTTAATAACATGCACTTTATTGTAATATACAGATTCTTTGGCTTCCTACCAGCCTTAGCTTAAGGCACCAATGAAACTCGTTGCCGCAGGGGGCCGTGGATTCAAGAGGGGCTCGCATCTACTGTATATTTTGTTTTGTATGTTTTCCAATGGCTCTAATTATTGCAGGTGGTAGAATTTAACTGGCAGTGTTGCTGCTAAAGAAAATAGGCATAAAGTGTGTACTGTTTTGCGGAGTGGCTATCAAATATATAGAAAAAAAGAAAATCAAATGAATTGTTAAACTGCTCTATAGTAAGTGATTTTATTGATTTAATGCAAATACTTATGAAAACGATCTTCCATTTATATCAATTATGTATGGGCAAAAATTAATTTATTCCTTTGGTCACCTGTTTGGCTAACTGACTCAGCAGGACAGACGTTCCCCCTCCCGTTGTAGCCGAGCCCACGATAAACATTCACCAAACTGGAATTCTAAAGTTTCCATGTGCAAAACAACAAAAAAGCCCCGACAGGAGTTACTGCCAACTGCTGAAAAAGCAGAGTGAGCAATGGAGGCTGAGCAAGACTCTCTCGTCCTAGGCAAGACTGTAAAATACAACGGCTCTGATTTTGCCAATCCCTTAACCATGTGGCGGCACATTTATATGTACCGGATCATCTGCAGCATCTGAATAAAATCAGGGAAGCAAAATTCTGCATATAAACATTTTGGCTAAGTGCCTTAACTTGGTCTTCTTATCTGGGGTTTCCACAAGATGCCACCTTGCATAACAATGCTGAGCATACGCTTGTCCAGTGCGTGTTTTCGGTAGCCTGGCCATAGAGATTGGTTTTAATTCTACTTCGTTCTGCATTTTACTGCCCGGTGCCTCGTCATGAAGAATAGTGCTAAAAGCCTTTGTTATCTTGGTTTGGTTTGTTGGATTTTTTTTAGAAATTAATATTTAATTTCAGCAGAAGGGCTGGGTTACAGGAAAACAGAGAATTAGGAAAAAAACCTCGCTGTAGCCGGTGTAAATAAAAGAAGAAAGTTAAGATTCAGTCTGCAAACAAATGTCCCACGGCCGGTGGAGTCTCTCTTGTGCCACTGGCTTTGGCGTTGGAAAAGCAGCGCTCGAGTGGAACAAAAGTACTTTGTCTCTCAAAGCCCAGGAGCGGCTCGGGCTCCGCGGGCTGCCCACCGGCTGCAGGGCCCTGCTGGCGAGCCGAGGTGCCAGGCTGGGGTGTTTGAAAGGCGAAAAAAAAAAGAAAAAAAAAAAAGGCTTTTGAGTCCCGTATTTCGGCAGCGACTTCTTCCAATATGTAAATTTTGGTGGAATTCTGACCCTACTTCAAAGAGAAAGCCCAAGCGCTGATTGAAGCGTGGAGGAAAAGAGAAACCTGAAAAATAAGCAGAAGCCTAATGCCTGCCCTGTAAAATGAAATCCATTGAATGTTGACTTTGAATGTTAACTAAATATTTTACATTCGGAATATTTTACCTTTGTTTCTACCTTTGCGGTGTCGGAAACATGAGATTTCTTGCCAAAATCTGGCGTCTAGAATATGAGAGCGCTGTGCGTGTCTATGTGGTGCCACTGATTTGAGCTTCAGTTGAAGATAACTCAGAAGATCAGTATTGCAAACAAAATTGCAGAAGTGAGAATTTTAATTTTTTTTTTCACTGATATTCACAGGATAAATTATTAAAAATAATAAATACAAACTAGAGGAACTGGGTTCTGGACACATTGGGAAACATGCAAATTTTTTAGGAGGATTTCGCTGATTTTAAACAGAAGTATCAGGACTGAAGCTTTCTTTGCTAAATATTCTGAATGTTTATATTCTGAAATTTATCAGAATTTGTTTTGTGAGTGCTTTTTTTTTTACTTGTGGATTTTAATTTATACGAGATTGTCCTCTAAGCTTCTGAATGATACCTAATGCATACAGTCAGCAGGTAAAAAAAAGAAAATTGAATATTTAAAATAGGCATTTTCTTCATCGTGCTCGGCGGTAATTAAAATCTTCATTTGCTTAAAAGCAAGGAACCTTTTTAAAGCAATAAATTAGCATTGCTTGACCCAAGGTCACTAGTAGTACTGCTTCTTCCAGCGCTATTAATACCTCAAAGAAAAAGAAGGGGTGGTGTTATCACTCTGTTGCAATAGAAGTAAGATTTTCAATTTAATCACAGTTAGGTGTCACGACCTTTTGATCTTGCATTGACTTCTCCCTGAAATGTGGTCAAATTTCAGACAGCTAATTCTAAACTCTGCAAAGTCAAGGTGAAGTCAGAAAATAGGTTTGCCACGCTTGGGGGTGGTTTTGATGCAGTAGCAAGTGGTTTCACTTCTGAAGTTTTGTTGCGCAGCAAAAACTTTTTTTTTTTAAAGAGATCAGTAAATTACAGAATAATTTCCCAGGGGAAAAAAATTAAATTAATCTTTTCCTGTTTGTATTAATTGCAAAACCAGTACTTTGAGGGATTGTTTTTTAAAAAAAAAGTTTTTTCACACAGGTAAAGGGACCTTTTTTCCTCAGTTCCTAGGGATAGAAATAATTAAGAAGGAAAATGCTGTTTGACTAAAGCTTCTACTAAGAATAATTTTCGAAGCGAAGAGCAATCATCTTCACATAAAGTAGAGTTAATAATGTGTAAAAAATGCAAACCGCTCATGTTTACACATACCCCTTTATAGGTCATTTTATTATTTTAGGCAAATAAATTGTATGCGCTGGAGAGCGCGAGGACCAGCTATTTACGCAGATTCTAAACCAGTTCGTCCACTACCTGGTCTCGTTTATACCAGTGCAGATCAGGGACATTTCGGTGATCTGATACTACTGGAAGCGCTGCGAAAGTAGGATGAAAATCAGCTCTTCTACCAGTTTTTTGCATTTTGTTCCAGAAATGTGTAGACAACAATCTCCACGACTTGGTAGTGTTGCTTAGTTACCTTTATACGCCTGCTCGGAAATATGTTTGGAGACTTTACTATGTGTTGGATTAAGGCTCTGGTTTGTATACAACATAGAGGCTGCATTATAAAAAAAAAAACATGTAGGAGAGCAGTTGAAATATGCCTTCTTTAAAAAGAAGGATTCTCAAAGCTTAATTTATGCTAAACGCACACCAAGCACTCTGTGTAGTGCTGTAAACAAGATTCCCCTTTTTTTTTTGGTTTTTCTTTTTCCCCCCCTTGAAAAAATATCACCTAGGCACGGGACTTTTGCATTATCAGGTCCTAGTGCAACACTCCTGTCCTTAGTTTGTACTCTCAGCCTTCTGAGGAAGTCTGGCGCCTCTGATCTATTTTCCACAGCAGACCCTGTAATTTTTGGCTGTATTTTATGTTTTTCAGATTCAAGTCAATCTGAAAGTCCCAGCCAGCCAAGTGAAGCTGATATTAAGGACCAGCCAGAAAATGGTAAGTTCTTTACCTGCTGCTCCTGCTTTGGGATAGTAAACCAGCCCATATTTATAAAGATTTTTTTTTTTCCTGTGTCTAATATAAAAAGATCATTCAGAATAATTGACATGGGATAGGTACAAGTAGCTTGGTTACTCTCCTCATAGTTAAAATGCTGCTGTTTCAGTAAGCTGAAGTAGCATTTGTTTCTCCAGCCTTGGAGAGAGAATTTTTTTTCACCTTTGAACATAATTTTAATTAGGGAGATGCCATTAAAGAGCCTGCTGTATGCAACCCGTATCCTTACTCCTCCGTAGCAAAGGCTTTCAGTCTCTGGCTGTGAGTCACGACCCCCTAGGGGGGCTGTACTTCCTCGCTTTCTTTTTTATCTATGTGCTTTTAACTTCATTTTCTTTATTGATGCTCTCACACAACACGCTGAAGTACCTAACGGTCCGTAGGCGGCCGGCCATCCTTTTAGAGCGCAGGATCTCAGAAAGTCCCACCAAACAAGTGGTTCCTTCGAAAGATGTTTCTGCAGACCAGTTCCCTACTGTAAAAAATCTCCTGAACAAAAATGAGAGGGCAGGGCAGGGCAGGGCTGCACACCTACAAACACACCGGCTGCTCAGGCAGGTTCCTGCTACCGACAGCATCTGTATTTTTTCGTCAACTACAGGTTGTAGATACTACAGGTAGGCATGTCTGGGAGGCTCAGCTAGAGCTCCGTGCTCTTTCTTCTCCGTATGGTCACAATCCCACTGTTCCAGATGGCAGAGACTTGAGTTTGTCGGGGAGTGGCAGCAGGTCCGTGACTTTTTGAGTATGCTGATAGTCTTTGAACTTTTTAAAAGAGAAGCAATAGCTTCTGCTA
>NW_009704907.1:7939-18456 GCF_000703405.1 Apaloderma vittatum
GCTTCGTAAAGCAGGCTGGGGGAAAAAAATCGCTCAATAATAGTGAATTTCTATAGGGACTGTATATGAAAGGCTAAGTATGTGTGTAAGGGAACAGCTTCTCTTCCTTTCTGTGTTTGAGTAAGGTAGACCTCAACAATTTTTGTTGGCCCATCGGCAACTGACTTTTGGTTTACCACTTATGTTTGGGGCCTAGAAATAATGTCTCCCAAAGTGGAAGGGTTTATTAGTAATAGTTTTCCTTGACTTGTTTGTTATCCAAACCCAGATTTTTTTTTTCTAATTTGGGGGATCCGCTCCACTGGGGTCTACGTGCATACGTGGAAAAGAATTTGTGTGGAGGGTTTATGTCTATAAACCCTTTCACCATCTCATGAAGCAATGTTGTAGGAATACAGCTGTGATTGCCCTTTCTCAGAATAACTAACTGCTTTTGCCTCAAACCCTTATAACTATATATGGCTTCTGTGTGTCTTTTGGGGACATTATTAGCAAGACCAAGTGGATTTGGATGAGTAGACGGAATTAAGGGAAGAAAAAGAAGTTTAGGTACATAAAAAAACTTTAAAATACCAGCATGTATGATAGGACATAGAACGTAGGGCTCATTGGGCTAGTGAGATTCTGGCTTTTGGGGTTCTTGTATTATCCTCCCATTGAAGTATGAAAGGTTTCATATTTTGATAGATTTTGTGCTGCTCATCTCTAAACATACCATCTTAAAACATTTCTGTTGTTTCTGAAAGACAGCGCCTAATTTCCCTTATCAATCCTGTTCACAGAAATTCTAATTTGTAGCCAAAGGATTGTGAGGTTAAGAGAAAAACTGACTAAACTGTGATTTTTGTTCTGCCAATTCTGCTTTTTTTTTTTTGTGAGGAATATGTTGCCTATGTTTATTAAATCATATTTTAATTTAGAATGTATTAGGCAGCAGGCATGTTATTATTTCATGTTTAGATAATATTCTTTCACAGCTATCAAACCACAGTTCTTACCCTGCATTTTCTTAGTCTTAAGGAAGCCTGTTACTCAACAGCCGCCCCGAAAAACAGCAATGTCAGTGTTTAATAATGTAAAATCCGTAGCAGCCCAGTGAAATGAAATATCTCTGATTCAGAGCCTGAGTCTTCCTTGTAAAACAAGCTTTTAGTGAATTCTTGGAACTTTACTGGTGACCTGCAAAAGGTACTTTTTTGTTTTGTTTTTGTTTTTTCTTTTTAATAAACGGGAAAAGGTTTCTTCTTTTTCTTGGTTTTACTAAAGGGTATTTTTCCCCACCGTGGCAGAAGCCTCCCAACTGATTCGGCACCTTTCGCTCTGTGGTAGATCTGCTTTCCGAACGCATCCAACACAGGCTGTTGGCCCTGAAGGGCTTGCTGCCCCTGGGCAGACGCTGAGCTCATTCTCAGCCCAGCCAGCCCCCAGCTTGCAGTGTACCCAGCGTGTAGATCAACACAGATCTGCAGCTCTTATCTCCCGAACGTGAGGATGAAAGCAAAACTGCAGGCTTTAGAAAATGAAAAACTGCACGCACAGAAACGGACACAATAAATCGTATTAACTGCGTTGTTCTACACTTGCTGTGGACCCACTTCCACAGGGCCTGATCCAAATCCCTCCGGAGTCAACGGGAGGCTCGTAATTGATTTTACTGAGAGTGGGAATGAGCCCACACAGAGAGGACTTTTTATTTATTTTTCCTTTAGAAATCAAAGAAAAATAGTTTTGGGAATAATCTTACTGCCACGGACGCTAAGGGCAGAATGGCCACATCGAGGGCAGGTTTGGAATCCTTTTGCCTGTGTTTCTGGAAGGCACAAAGAAGTGTATCGATTAAGTTCTACATTTTACATGCATGCATTCCTTCATTTTAAAAAAATAAATCTTTAAAGGCCTTGTGAGGGTTATACAGCCTCTCTACTTGCCTGTTAATATCCTTTCTGTTCCACTCCATAAATTCTGGAGCTATTTATTATACACATATATTTTGCATACCTTGAGTAATGTAGGTTCAAAAGGGTCAACTATACAGCCCTGCAAAAGAAGGCCTCCTACTACAGGTTTTAATTTATCATTCCAAATTGTACGTGTTATTTTGGAAGGCCTGTATGTCTAACCTTCATTAAAGTGAAGTTCATGGAGAAAAAAAAAAAGCTTTTCTCTTTTAGAGCCATTCCTTTTTTTTTTTTTTTCTGGTGGGCTTTACAGCTGCATTTTCTGGAGCAGCAGAATCATCGCAGATAGAGAAGATGGTGACATTTTCTGCTCTCAGTGTTGGCTTGGGCAGCAACTTTTCTTCATCCTCCATTAAGCCAGAACAGTTTTCAGGCAGTCACCTGCAAAAATGTAGAGAAATGATTTGGTTTTTTTTTTTGAGAGAGATCTGGCGTGATGGTTATGAAAAGCAAACATGCAGGCGAGGCAGGGCTCGTTCGTGCCTGCGTGGTCCAACGTCCAGATGTCTTGTCCTGGAACCAGGGGTGAAGCCAACTTGTGCACGGTGCTGCTGTCTCTCGGGTCTGCTGGCATGGAAGAGAGCTTCTCGAGGAGAGGAAGAAAACCCAGAGTTTGTCTGTTTGTTATGTGGGTGAGGAAATTTGTGGAGGGGATGATGAAAGAGGCCAGCGACTTCTTTTGAAAGGCCAAGAGCATGTTCCGATGTCCTGACACTTTGCTAGAATGAGGGGTTTTTTCTGATTGGCTGGGTGGAACACCCCATGTGGAAAATTCCCCACTTTTGTAGTTGTCTAATGGTATATAAAAGCTTCATTTCAGTTGGCACCACTAAGTGATTTTGCAATTCACCCAATCAAAAAAAAATTTAAAAAATTTTTGATTTTAAAACCTTGTTAAGTGCACTGGTTTGGTGTTGTGTTTTATAAACAGACTCTTTTTCAGTGAACTGAGGATGACAAAATGGCTAGTCTGATGTAGTGAAGTGACTGCATGCCTGGGGATCAGGAATAACTGAATTCCCAGCTCAGCACTGCCGTGGACTCTCTCTAGGGCTTTTATTCTCTCTTTCAGTCGTGGAAAGGGCTATCGGATAGATTTTCTTTTTGTGAGTAGGATTATTGAAAACTTTTGTAGGAAAACTTTTCAGTCGTTTCGTCTGCAAAGGGACGATAGTTGTGATTCCGGCTTCCAGAGATTCGTTGAATATTAAAAGTCGACTCCTGCCCTGCTCCAGCGGGAGTTCAACCCCGGAGAAAGGCAGGGAGGGAGCAGCCCAAGCTGGTTAATCCTTGCGGCGCAGCACTGCGTTGCTGCTGTCAGTCAGCGGATGTCAGACATCCACGGGTGCTGTTTGTGTTGGATGTGGTCATCCCGGCGAATTGATAACTGCAGCATAAAGGTGCACCCGAGGCTGCATAAAGCAGAAGCGTGCTGTGTCATTTTCTGCAGACAACCGACGGCTGGGCGATTCCACCGCTCTGAGTTGGTAGCACCCCACTTGGAACTGTAGATTAGCGAATTCTTTTTAAAGAAGTTGGTCGATTCCCCCATTTCAAGTGAGCGAGACGGCGTTCGTTGTTACGCCTGATTCCGAACGGGTGCCAAATTCATCGCTCAAACAATTTCTGTGGAGGGAGAGGCATTTATCTAAAAAATAAAAATGCTTAATGCCCAAACCAAATGCTTTTTAGTTTTAATGTATTCTTGCCGCTTTGAGCTGCAAGTACCTTAACAGCACTGCAGGAAATGAAAGGCACATTGTTCTTTGTAACATTAAAAAAAAAAAGAAAAAAGAAAAAAGAAAAACAATGATGTACCGTAACTCACAGAACTCGTTTTTCAACCCCACAGTAATTACACTGGACTTGTAAATATCATCTGTGAATTCTTTACTTAAGTAGGGCTGGACTTGAGTATTAAACCTTAAAAAAAAAAAATGTTTAAGTATATGCTTACTTTGCCATGCCTAAAAACATAAAGGAAGAAATTCTAGTCCTCAAGCTGTGGGGAACAGAGAAGGCAATAGTGGGAACACACGCAAAGAGAAGTTTTCTTTTTTTCTTCTCTAGGCAAGGCTGGTCAGGGCAGGCGTAACACCGCTTTTGCAGCCTGGTAAAAGGCAAAAGCAGCTTGCCGAAAGACCTCACTGCCTTAACTAACAGGCTGCAGAGTCCTGAGCTGAGAGGCCTCCAATTCCTTGGGCAGTCGAATTTGTAACTAGGAAAACCAGACTTGCCTTCTGAGGCCATCCCTTCTCCTCAGGCCATGCCTAACCTCCCGTATCCACTACTTCAGGTAGAATCCAGCTCCCTCGGAGGCTTTCTGAGCCGTGACTGAACTTGATGCCCAGCAGCTTTACACTTTCTTGCCAGGCACATGCTGCAAGTCCAGAATTTGAGGTCCTGGGAGAGGCCCCTTAATTCCCACCTGAGGGGTGCACAGGCACAAGCAGTTCTCTGCACGGACAATGCTGAAACTGGTACTGTTAGAACTGTCTCAGACCACTAACATGCCTGAAACACCTCATTTGCAGCAGATAACCAAACCTTATCAGTTGTACTTGCAAACAGGGTAGTACAGTAATGGCAGCTTTTATTAGTGTTCTTGTTCGTGGGATCATTTGCATCAGAATCTTATAAATGCAAGAAGGCTCTCTTCTCTTGTTTACAGAGCAACACTGAGGAGTTATCACAGCCTGAGGGACTAATCTAAAATTAACTTTGCTTCAGAGAAAGCTTCAAAAAAAAAAAAAGCCCTTAGCATTTTCAATAAGGAATCTCATAGCTGATGCTGAAGTCAAAGCTCCTGGTGATGTCAGCTTGTTTGCACCTTTGTAACTTGCCAGGACCAAATTCTGAACGGATTTGCACCCTTACGGATCGCGTTGTCTGGCGAGAGCAGCAGTGGGGAACTTTGTCCAGGCTTGAAAGCTCTGACCAAACGGGGGAGCCTTGTGGGGCTGATCTCTTCCACCTTCCTGCGGGCTGGACAGAACTGGACGTTGACTCTACCAGGACCCATGGGCTGAAGAAGGTCTGATGAGGTCCAACCTGTGTTTCATCACCCCCTGAGAGCAAGTGCATGTAGGCAGCTCTGAGAGCCAGCATTTCCCAAGGAAACAAAAGCAGATATGTCTGGTTATAAATATAACTTGAGTGTGATTTAGTCTTGCATTTTTTTCGTCTTGTTTCATTACAGATAGATTCCAACAAGAGCTGGAAATACAGTGTTTTAATCACGATAGTCTAGAACTGAAACTTTGCAGCATCCAGCTGTATTTCCCAGCCAGTTTCATGACTGTCTTGAAGAAGCATCTGAATAATTGGGAAAGAAAACACCATTTTTCCCTATATTACCATATTTTCCTTGAGATTCATGCTCAAAGTCAAATGATTTTGTGGTCCAGATTGTGAGGCATGGGTACACCGTTTCCAGCATTTAGGCAGGTCCTCTGCT
Source organism: Apaloderma vittatum (assembly GCF_000703405.1). Taxonomy (NCBI): domain Eukaryota; kingdom Metazoa; phylum Chordata; class Aves; order Trogoniformes; family Trogonidae; genus Apaloderma; species Apaloderma vittatum. Next base: position 13,355 of record NW_009704907.1, read on the forward strand.
AGGCTCAGGATTTAGCCGCTTATCAGCAGCTGGCACTCTCTTGAGGGGACCCTGCGATGGCAACGGCGAAGGGTGTTGACTGTCAGTCGGGCGAGATACGCGGTCGTCAGGCAGGGTCAGTCCCGCAGCCTCTGCTGGGGCTGAGCCGAGAGACTTTCTCATGGGGGACTCACAGGGTTTGAGACTTGAGGACTGACGGAGGACTTCAGTTTTTTGCTACTGCCAACCATTAACCTCCACGAGCAGAGCATTCCCACAAAAAAATCATCCAAGGCGAGTATGACAGGAAATATTCAAAGCATGAAATGAATGCTTATAGCATGACAAAGCAGTGCTTGAAAGACATGAAACGTTCATTACGCTTGGAGTGGCTGGACGCCGCGAAGGAAAGGAGAAATAAAAATGTGGCTGGAGTATATATTTTTATTTCTCTGCACGGGAAAGAGGCAACAGACCTTCCCAATGGATAAGGTGCATAAATACAGCTGTGATTATTCTAAGTCCTTTCAAAATATATTGTTACTCTGTCGCTCTGTTCCATTCCTTTCCGCATATATTTATCCACAAGATAACAGCAAGGGCCATCTAGAGGGCAGCTTGGAAACGGGCCGGCCAAGAGCCCCCTCCTAGGAAGCTCCCGGGCCTTGGTGAGACAAATTTCCCTCCCTTTTCCTTTGCCCCCCGGGCAGAGCTTGTTCCACCTTTGCATGTCCCTGTGTGCTAACTTCAGCCAGTCCTCCTGGGGTGCTGGGAAGGGCGGCTGGAGCTGTGAGCCATCTCCCAATTTTCGCTACCACCGGGTGGGGTTTTTATGTCTTTTTGAGAGACTTGCTATTTAATTAAATACCGAGGGTTGTTGCATCAGAGTAATTGCTACCGCTGGAACGGCCCATGGGCTGAAGGGTGCTTTTGAATACCGCGCTTGCCCACCAAGAAGCTGGGCACTTAAGTTTATTTGTGGTACGGGCATCCTTTTAATTTTCGGTCCAGTAGAGAGGGGAGTTTATTAGCGGGAAGAGACTATGATGCCAAGGCCCAACTTGCAAAAGAAAACCCCAAACCTATCTATTTGTCTTTCGATGTAAGAATTTCCTAATGCCTGTAACGTAAGCCAAAAGGAAAATTTTACTTGCAGGAAAATTGCCTTCCACAATAACCAAGAAGAAAAAAACACGGAACGCCCACACCAGAGCAGCATGATCCAAAATGTGAACTTTTTACGCCTCCCCAACCTTCTAGGTTAGGCTTTCAATGAAGTGATCTTTTATTATCAACATGATGTACCCTTGACATAATTTGGTGCAGTAAAGCTTCTTCTGCTGAACTCATGACTTCATTTACTAGATCTGATGAAAGTTCTGTGAACCACGGTAAAATGTGATAATTAGTAGTTTAATTCTTTTAGGGTGTGCGTATTAATTGAAAAGGCTTGAACTATAAATACAGGGCCTGTGGATAAAAGCACACTCTAAAATCAGTCGCTTATCCGAAGTATTCATTACTTCACATCTATTTAGGAAGCGTCTCTTCGCAGCAGTGCCAGTCGGCTGTCAGAAGTGAGCGGGACTTGGAGATCGCAATGGCAAGATCCAGCCTGCGATTGGAAGCGCTTCTCAGCCAAAAATTTTTCCCTCTGTGGTCAAACCACTGGAAGTAAACATGTGGGCTGGGAGCTGTGCTCTGCGGACAAGCTGGCAAAGTGCTGGCTCTCTTGCTGCGTGAGCTGCAGAAGACGGAAGGGGACGAAGCATCAGAGGTTCCCCTGTGCTTCGAGTCCCAACCGGGCTGGACCTTCATAACAAACAGCATTTTTTCCTCCTGCTCCCACACTTAGCCTTCACCATATTTGTGATAGGCAGCCCCTAAACCTCCGCTGCTTCAGCCAGAGCTCAGTTCATCCGGCCGTGAATGTCAGAGGGTAGCACAGGGCCACTGAGAGCTGTGATAAGGGATCGCGCTTTCACGCTCGTGCTCGTGTATTCTTTTGTTCTGACTTCCTGACCAACACAGGAGGTATTCTGTTGACTCTAGGCCTTTCCAAATATATATATATATGTATGTATGTATGTATATATACACACTATGAAAATGCATGTCATTATTTCACACCTTCCTCTGGTTTCCCTGTGCGTCGTTGTGCCTGGATGAATCATACTTAGTTTCAGAGGTACAAGGTGATTCTCATTCGGATGGATTTTGGCTTTCATGCTTTTGCACATCTAAAAAAAAGTCTGACATCTGTGTATACTGCAGATTCGTGGGTTAATCAGGTGCTTTCCAAGTAGCTGTAATTGTGTGAATCTGAATTTGTGTACAGGAGCAAAGAGGTGCACATGAAGAGCTCCTGACAGCTGTATGCTGGACTGATGCTGTTGTCAAGGGAGGGCACTTTGGTGAGACCAGGCTCCCAGAAAAAGCCCCGTTGCTTCTGTAGCTAATCAGAAACTATTTTTTTTTCAATTGCAGATACTGCTTCTTAATTGCAAAAGTTGCTAGACAGGAAATGGAAAGAAAGTTTACGGTGACTCTCACAGAGCTGCAAGGATAAAATCCCCTCCGAAGCCTAGCCATAGTGTGACTGAAATGGAAAAATACCAGATCTGTTTCTTGGAAAGTGAGAAGGAGGCTTTTATTTGCAATGGTTCACAAATATTTTCCCAGGAGCAAGGTAGCAAGCATGGCAAAAAGGGGCAGGAGGAAGGTGAGGCGAGCAAGCCACACTTGTAAACATACTCCCTTAACTCTGCTATTATTATCTGGGACACAAAAGGCGCCGCAGGTTGTTTACAGCAGTTTGTGTTATTCGTTTCTAAGCCTTTTTCTTCCATCAGTGCTGTATCTTCAGTTATACAACTTTTTTTCTGGGTTCTGATAGCGTCCGGATAGATTTTGGCAGTGGGGTGGTAGAAAGGTGCCAGTTGATTAAATGTGCTGCTTGCTATGTGCATTTCATGTCTGCTGTCTTAACATTTTTTTGTTAACTGCTGTTGCAACTGAAGAAAATGCTGAAGTTTGACAGCTGGGAGTTACTGCCGAGTATGTGCTGTAAACTATATCATCCCCCTGCCTTCTCCCTTTCTCCCCCTCCTGCTAAAACCAAATGATTTATAAAATGGCTTCACATTCTTGAGTGAGTTCACACTATCACCTCCAGGCACTGCACTGAGGAGTCTTAGGAGTGGATGGGAAACACAGATCTGATAGCTGGTATTTTTCTCTGAAAGAAGGAAAAAAAAATAAGAGCAAAAAAAAGGCTGATTAAATTTAAAGGAGAAAAGTTTCCTGCTGTGCCCAGAGTAAATCTGTAGTCAGTGAAGCACTTTCTAGTAAACAAGAGATGTACGTGGTTATAGTGGGTTTTTATTATTACACACTGCCATTGTTTTTCCATTTTCATAAGACTCAATTAATGTAATCATTTTAGAGTGTCTCTAATCATTACCTCCCACCCGCCCTCGCTCGTACTTGAAGCAAGGGGATCTGCTGCAAGCAGCACTCTGGGACGAGGAGCCAGCACCTCGTTCCTGTCTCTGGCAAAAGGAGGTACAAGAGAACGATGGGGCTGCCACCAGCGATCCAAATATTCATCCTCTCTCTCTCTGGCCTTTGCAGAACGCGTGGCCGGGCTGCGGGCTGCGGAGTGCCCTGCCGAGTGCTCCCTGCCTCACCATCCCCCAAGCTGCCCCCTCCACCTCTCAGTTCAGTGGTGACAGAGGGGGACGTGGTGCTTTGGTGGCGCAGCATGGCGCTCGGTGAGCCAATGAGTTCCCACCACCCTTTAGCCAGGCACACGGATGTCACATCATCTTCCAGGCCACCGTGGGCCATACCCCTTGCTGGCATTTCTCCTCCCGGGTTCGTTAGGGAGGAATACTTCTTATGCAGCTTGTAACACTCGCTCACAGAGAATCTAGACCTCGGTCCCTGTTAGTTTTCTACTTCTGTGCCTTGCTCTTGGAATTGTATCTGTAACAGAAGGCTCTCTGACAGCTGCATCCCCATCTGAAAACCTGCTGGTGTTTGGGGGTTGTCCCCACCTGACCAGCTTTGCGGTGCGGACCACCTGCAATTTTCCCACATGTTATACCTCAGCAGTCCTTAAAAGTCAGGGAGTTCGCTCTCAGGAAATTTCCAAGAGCAGAATGCGGAGAGCCAGCCGCGTCCCCCACACCTTCCAGAGGGGAGCCAATTTTGTCGTACAGCAGAGCATAGATGCCCTAAGCTTGAGCTGCAGGAGGAAGGGGAGAGGTGAGAAGCAGGAGAGGATGCTCAGCAGCCTGGTGGGCTGAGGGGGCTGTGGTTTTGAGGCAGGAGGGGAACCCCACAGATTGCTGTGAGGGAGAGTTTAGAGCAGCAATGTGGCAGTGGCCCACAGCTCCGTTTAAAGCAATAATAAAAGGGACTGGAAAGGATACGGCAACCTGAGCAAACGGCTGAGGAATGAGGCAGCCCAGTATTAGTGCCTCCAGATTTCTGTCTGTCACGGTCACGAAGGATGCATTTGCAGTAGGACTGGGAGCCGTCCGCTGTTAGAGGGAGAGAGAAGTAAAGATCATCCCGTGTACAATATAAATGTAAGTTGTTATTACTACTATTGCTATGTCAGCCGTAAACTGTTCCCACGAGAACAGAGATGCAACATCATTGAAAAAGAATGTCTTACTGTGAAATGGGCAGCAGGAACACTGTGGCATTATCTGCCGGGTAGTGAATTTACCTTGGTGACAGATCATTATTCCCTCCTGCAAATGAACCAGACGAAAGACAGGAACACAAGAATAACTCAGCGACGCTTGTGTTTTACCATCTTCCGAATTTTGGAAAAAAAAAAAACAAACAGAGAAAAAGTAGCCAGATATAAATGTAACGATGCAGAAGCATGGCATGTGAAGAGAGATTGCCTGTGGCAAGACTTGGGGAGGAAAGCAAATTTTCTTTCAGGTCTGTGCTAAAATGGTATATATGGACTAAGGCTTGGATTTCATCCCACATAGCATTAGGCATTAAAATGAGGCACCAGCTCTGAACCTAAAATCCACGCTCTCGCTCTATAATCGGTGGAGATACTGGGTCTTCTGGGAATTCATCTTTCTCTGCTGAAC